>NC_087204.1:108994320-109094320 GCF_015104395.2 Macrobrachium nipponense
ACAGATAGGCTTGGTGTTTAATACCTCCCGCATAAAGACCGAGTGTATATTCTTCGGATTCGACGAGTCTTATCAGATATCCTTTGTCTGCCGAAACAGATACAAGAGGACGCCATGTGCTCTAAGGTAAGACAGCTCTCTAGGAATCCTTGACGAGTCCATATCGCCTTTTAGTGGATAATTAAGTGCTAACTAAGATTAACCCCATATCAACCTGAAACGCTAACTTTGCTGTCTAAACACGTTAATAAATATTTAAATCATTTAATAAATGAAAACTCTGAGGTTTTTTAGTTTAAAATTCAAAAATTATTCAAGATCACTTTTATTCCCTATTTTATCCACTGCCATGCAACATTTATGTTTGTGCATTTACTGAAATCGAGGTTTCTTATGATCGTCGACGTTTATTACCTTCAACAGATTTCGAAAATTCAATTGTATTATCCATATAATAATTCATTTGCCATGATTATCGCCTTCGACGTTTGATTACTAAACCAATTATATTTCAATATGAAGCTCAGGTTACATTAGAAAAACAAACTCCTTTTATACGTTATCAAGACACCTTTGAAAGAAGTTAGAATATTAGGAACATGAACCTACAGCAATTCTCTATTAACACACACACACACACACACACACACACACACACACACACACAGAGAGAGAGAGAGACCTAAACTACTTGAACCTATCAACATTATTATTGCAATCAACCTATATATTTATATAGATATATATATATATATATATATATATATATATATATATATATATATATATACTAATAAATGACTGACATCCTCTGTTCCCATAGGTCCTACTTGCATCCTTCTGCCTCGTGTCCTGAGGGCTAGAATACAAAGCCCCTAAGCATTAGCAGAGCTACGAGGTAAAACTGACTTATTTTTTCGTGGTTCACAGGGGGCTTCATCAATCAAATGAAGTCAGGAAGGCTTTAATTAAGGAAAATTTATTCCATCTTTAACAAGATATTTTGATCTTGTTTTCAAGAAAACACCATCGAATTTAGTAATGACCGCACTGAAACTCATAATTTAGTTTTATTTTTTTTAGCCGATAAAGCCCTTGTCCATACATTAATACAGTTACAGAGTGAAGTCAATATATATACTTTCATTTGTCATAACTAAATACTAAGGATGAATCATTATATAATTATAAAATCATTTCCAACAGGAGGGGAGGCCATTCGACTACTCCTACGTCGTCAAGGACAACTACCAAAACCTCGACTTCGGTCACAAGTCCACCTCCGACTACCACGTCTTCCTCCCCGACGGTCGCAATCAGACCGTCGTTTACACCGCCGATCACAACGGCTACCGGGCTCAGGTTGCTTACTACGGAGAAGCCAGGTACCCCAAAGCCAAGCCCTATGCCCCTGCTCCATCCTACGGCGCCCATAAACCAACTTACAAAAGACCTGCCCCAGTCTATGGAACTCCAGCTCCCACTGACTGAGAACCCGAGGCTCTTTCTAGGGCGCCTCCGATCGCTGATAGCCGTCGAATATCTATTTATTTATGTATTTATTTATCTTGTGGATAAACTATAGCAAATAACTTTTCATTGTCGTATTCTTATTTTATGAATACTTGGAAAGGTACTTATCAGAAGTGACTGTGTTTACAGTTATTGGGTCGCTTTGTAAAGATTGAGGCCTTGGAATGAGATACCTGGAGCTAACAATCTACAACAGATCTCTATTTATATTCATAGGTTACTTAGTTAAAGGTCAGGAAATAGCATACGAAACTACAGAGCTAAAATTAGACCCATTCCCCTCATAGTCTCAGTTAAATTGCAAGCCTTTATCTTGTCCTTCTGCTTGGAATCGGGAAAATGATTTCATCCTCTTGGTATATTTGCTTTCCGTCACATGACTACGTTACGATTATTCGTCATAGAAACAAACTCATTTCTATTGAATTGTTCGATTACATATATTTTCTGCTGAATTTAGGGAATACTTTGTTGCTATTTACAGCAAATGTTATACAAATAGGTACATCTTCATTTTTGCAAGGGTCAAAGGTATAAACATGTATTGCATTTCGGAACAATTTTCTATAATAAGCTGTTAAATTTACATGTTACAACATAAAACGTTCCAAAATATTTTTTTAGTGTAATTTCCACTGATATGAAGTTACCTCGTGTGCAATAAATGTTTAACGTAAATTCGGTTCTACCCAATAGTCCGTCAGCCTCTTCTATTCTGCATATGGCTGTAGAAATCAGCGATATGCTCAATTATCAGAGATTAGCCATCTTCTGAAAGTATACGTCTGAAGTATACCTTCTTCTAGGATTGGTTAACTAAAAATTCGTCCTTCAGTTTGATGAACTGGCGTAAAGCCATTTTTTTCCATTCTGGAGAGAGAGAGAGAGAGAGAGAGAGAGAGAGAAGAGAGAGAGAAGATCTTGAATCCTTTGCACCGAATCTCTAATGAATTCATAACCATCCTCTGTCCCCTGCAGGTCCTACCGTATCCTTCTGCCCTTGTGGCTTTGGCACTGGGACGCCCTGATGGTTTCCCATGCTCCTGCAGGATACGGCTACGAAGCCCCTAGACATCAGCCGAGCTACAAGGTAAAAAATTATTATTTTTTTTAAAGTGTCTAGACCTAGACCGTACAATCAACTCTGATTTTTTTTTTTGTCTAAAAAGAAAAAAACATTAATCGTCTTACTGTGTTTTTAAGTAACGAATATGGTTTCCTTTAACAGATGAGACCTAATGTAAGAATGCATTTAATTTGTGTGCTGATGGATGCGATAATTTAAAATTTGTTTTTTGTCTGATATACTTCACCATACACATATCACAGATACACAATGCAGTCACGATAATAAATCTATTTAGTACATAGTGCATACAAGGAGTAATCCTATTAAATGAAAATAATTATTCCAATAGGAATGGGAGGCCATTCCGACTACTCCTACGTCGTCAAGGACGCCTACCAAAACTCGACTTCGGGTTCACAAGTCACCTGCCGAACGGGAAGGTGGTGACCGGCGACTACCACGTCTCCTCCCTGACGGTCGCATTCAGAACCTCGTCTTACACACAGCCGCGGCTACACACGGCTACCCAGGCTCAGGTCGCTTACCATGGATAGCCAATTACCGCTGAAGCAAGCCTATGCCCCTGCCCCATCCTATCGGCGCCCCTAGACCCACTTACAAAGCACCTACCCCAGTCTATGGAACCCCAGCTCCAACTTACGAGGAGCCCCAAGCTCTCTACGGCGCTCCCGAGTACTGAAGTATATCGAATATCTAATTAGTTCCTGTATTTATTCATCAATTATGTAAATAAAACTAGCAACTATTCTATTGCCTTTGTTTTTCATTTAGTTTAGTGCTTATGAAATCACACAGAAGAGGATGTCTTTCTTCGCTGATTTTGAGCAACAATTACAATATCGCTCGTAACCAGCTAGATTATTTTGAACCCATCTCTCATATTACATCCTGTGACTACAAATTCCGACTTACAATTATATTTTTCATTGTACAAAAGCTCTTGAGTTTTCAATAAGTTAAATCAACGAGTATTCTTTTCCATCTGAAGATTTCTTTGTGGTAAAGGAGGAGGCCTAGGAGTGACATTAACTGGCGCTACAAATCTTTAGCTGATCTCTATTTACAACCATAGATCACTCAATACAAGGTCAGAAAATATCATGCGAAACTACAGAACTAAAATTAGACTCATACTCTATATATCCAAAGATAAACTGCAAACCTTTCTCTTTCATTTCGGATTGGAACCTGGAAAATGATTTCATTATCTTGGCATATTTGCTTTCCGTAACACTATGCTACGAACTTTCGTCAAGGAAATTTACTCCTTTAAACTTAGTTATTTAATTACATGTTTTCCCAGTGTTACGGCCTCTGAGAGAGAGGTCCGCTTCAGGTTCGATATGAAATAAAAAAAAAATTCAACCCCAACAGTTGAAAGTGGGGATATGAATATAGAAAGAAACACTAACACAACAAAGGTTTATTTACAAGCTTACTAACAAAGATAAATGCAGAATGGTATCTCCTATTTACATAAAAAGGCAAGATCTTACAATGCGTGAACTGGGGGAACAGTGAGGTAATTCAAATACTTGCTGGCCAGTTTTGCGACTCGAAACGATGGCTTCACAAACGGAGAACTGCGATTGCCGACGTCTTCTTGACTCCGTATTGCAGAAAATAATGTCTATTCTTGATACTTGAAGGGTAGGAACTCCCCAAAACCTCTAGCAGAACGTCTCTTCTCTGAAGTCTCGCTCAACGTCGAAATAACTCAGTCGTCCACTCCTGAAGACGACTTGACTAGAATTCAACCAACTCTCGAGCGACTTTTCCTCTGATCCTTCGTCCTGGTTCCTTCCTCTCTTATCTCTCTCTGACGATCTCTGCTGCTGATCTCTCACTGATAATCTGATCGGTGGCTCTTACTGAGGATCTCTCTGTGTGACTAACTGATGATCTCTCATCTCTGTGATTAACTGATGCTCTCTCCTTTCTCCTACTTTGTCCGTCGTATTTATACGGCATTCTGGAGGCGGGGCCTACGGCGAGCGTCACAGACTCCCGAGATTATGGGAATGATTTAGAAGAATCTCGACGGAATATTGCATCATATTTCGCTGCGTTTCTCACGATACTTCGGCGCCTGTTGCTTTCCACAACACTCCTGCCGATTCTAGAACCATCATGAGAACAGGTGCCTCCAACACACGCGCGAAAACCTCCGTGAGGCAGAGCTTCTCGAAGATGCGTTTTCCTTTCCTTTATCTTCCTTTGCTATAAAGCAATTACCTTGACACCCAGTTAATCTTTAAGGAATAAGTTTCTGCTACTGTCAGTTTCTGTTATACAAAAAGGGACATCCACATTTCTAGCTACATTATAAACACGTACAGCATTTCTGAAAATTTTCTATAATAAGCTGTACAATATGTATATTAGATTCAACATAGAAATTTTGAAAATATTTTTTTACTGTGATTTCCACTGATATCAAGTCACTTCGTCAGCAATAAATGTTTTTTATGTAATCTTTATGCATTGCATACAGGACTTCTGTTGCTAAAACACTAGGAAAATTCATTTCTACCCAATAACTCCTCAGCCTCTTCTATACCACATATAGCAGTAGAAATCAGTGATAATACTAATTCAATAGGAGATTCGCCATTCTTTAAAGTACATCTTATGTATACGGTCTTTTAAGGTTGGTAGGTGACAAATAGCTCCATCGTTTTCAGCTACATTGGCTAAAATGATCTTTCTGTGGAACTTCGGAGATTTTATCTTTGCTTAAAAACTCTATCAACTGTCATACATGTGCTTCTCTAAGTAGGTAATTATCTTCTGGAGACAGGTCAGATCAAATTGTAGATTATACAATCGAGGTTATAATCCCTTCACCCATTAGTGTTCTCTGGTAATTCTTTCTGAAATGGAAATTGCGTCCATCTTTGGTATGAGAAGTACCTAGTGAGCTCATTCTTCATTAAACTATACACGAACAACTTTGAATTTTAAACATATCATTAGTCCTAGTTCCTTTTTCGGTTTTTTTAATCTTGTAGGCTTATGTTATTTGTACCTGATGTTGTATTTTTCTTGATGTTGTATTTTTCTTTATAGGCCATGTACTTACAAGAACAGAAGAGATTACTGTCTACTTTATATATTTTGTATTATGTCTCTTTGAGGACAAATTTGTACTAACAATTGCATAATTTGTCAATAAAATAACTAATTATAAAAAATAAGAGTATTTAGTTATGACTTTTTATTCCTAGGGGAATCCTCTCTTATGTTCAAAGAATTTTTATGGCCAACTGCAAACTTCTCATTACGCGGGGCACTATTGTCTAAAAATTCGAAAATTTATGAAGTTTTCTTACAAAAAAGCCTGATATTGCACCTTATCAGCTTTCAATGATTTTTTAAAATATTTTTTAATTACGATCAACGTCACAGTGCATGGTGGTTGTTACCCCAATTAAATCTCATTCTAGCAAGCAATCACTCTCGTTTTCGATCTTATTATCCATTTTTAGCCAATTAGTGCAACATTTTTGTTCACCAATTTACAAAGCATTCCTCCAGACTGGTAATTTAGTTTTCTTTTCAGTAACATCTAAAAACGTAAGCTTCACGGTAAAGATAAGTCTTTTGAAACTCCGCACTCCACAGATCAAAGTTTCAGTCAGTCAAATATAAATGAAAGATTCTACACTGATTTCTGAGTTGTGGAAAGTGACAGAATTTTCAGGTCACGTGACATTCAAGTGACGTCTGTCAAGAAATGCTTCATTCTTCACGTGGATGTAATTGCTTTAGTGTCTTACGTTATTTTCTCTAACATAAATATATAAAACCTAACTGCATTTTACATAAAAATGACGTGAAATCATAAACCTATTTTCATTAGTGTGTGTTTGAGAGAGAGAGAGATGAACTAGTAATCAGACGGGCAAAGAGAATAACAGAGAGAGAATAACAGAGAGAGAGAGAGAGAGAGAGAGAGAGAGAGAGAGAGAGAGAGAGAGAGGAGACATGGAAGCGGGGAGGAGAGCGAGACACTGAAACCGCTTTATTTTGTTACTACTTTCTAATTGGAATTAAGGAGCACTTCATATTCTCTCTCTCTCTCTCTCTAAGTACAGATAGGCGTGGTGTTTAATACCTCCGGCATAAAGACCGAGTATATATTCTTCGTATTCGACGAGTCTCATCAGATATCCTTTGTCTGCCGAAACAGATACAAGAAGACGCCATGTGCTCTAAGGTGAGACAGCTCTCAAGGAATCCTTGACGAGTCCTTATCGCTTTTAGTGGATAATTAAGTGCTAACTAAGATTAACCCATATTAACCTGACACGCTAACTTTGCTATCAAAACACGTTAATAAATATTAAAATCCTTTAATAAATGAAAACTCTGAGGTTTTTTAGTTTAAATTTTAACAATTATTCAAGAGAAGTTTTATGCCCTATTTTATCCACTGCCATGCACCATTTATGTTTGTGCATTTACTGAAATGAAGGTTTCTTATGATCGTGGACGTTTATTACCTGCAACAGATTTAGAAAATTCAGTTATTTTATTAACGTAAAAAATCTTTTTGTCGTGATTATTGCCTTTGACATTTGATTACTAGGCTAATTATATTTCAATATGAAGCTCAGGTTACATTAGAAAAAAAACTCCTTTTAGAATATTAGAAACATGAAGACAAAAGCTTAAAAAATGACAGACGGTATCAGAGTGAAATATATTGGACATCACATGCTCTGATCACATAAACCTAGTAAACCTACAGCAATTCTTTGTTAGAGAGAGAGAGAGAGAGAGAGAGAGAGAGAGAGAGAGAGAGAGAGAGAGAGAGAGAGACCTAAAGCACTTGAACCTTTCACCATTATTATTGCAATCAACCTACATGTACTAATAAATGACTGACATCCTCTGTTCCCATAGGTTCTACTTACATCCTTCTGCCTCGTGGCCTTGGCCATGGGACGCCCTGATGGTTCCCATGCCCCTGACGGCTACGGATACAAAGCCCCTAAGCATCAGCAAAGCTACCAGGTAAACCTGATATTTTTTTGTTGGTTCACATCATGAAGTCAGGAGTTTTAATTAGAAATTTATTCCATCTTTAACAGATATTGATCCTTGTTTTGAGAACACATCGAATTTAGTATGACCGCTGAAGCTGATAATGTAGTTTACTTTTACCGATAAGCTTTGTCAATACATTAACAGAGTGAAGTCAATATATCAAATTTAATTTGTCATACGTAAATATCAGGGATGAATCATTGTAAGTATATAATCCTTTCCAACAGGAGGGGAGGCCATTCGACTACTCCTACGTCGTCAAGGACGCCTACCAAAACCTCGACTTCGGCCACAAGTCCACCTCCGACCGGAAGGTGGTGACCGGCGACTACCACGTCCTCCTCCCCGACGGTCGCAATCAGACCGTCGTTTACACCGCCGATCACAACGGCTACCGGGCTCAGGTTGCTTACCACGGAGAAGCCAGGTACCCCGAAGCCAAGCCCTATGCCCCTGCTCCTTCCTACGGCGCCCATAAACCAACTTACAAAGGACCTGCCCCAGTCTATGGATCTCAAGCTCCCACTTACTGAGAACCCGAAGCTCTCTATGGCGCCTCCGATCACAGACAGCTGTCGAATATCTATTTATTTATGTATTTATTTATCTGTTGTGTAAAGAAAGTAAATAAATTTTCATTGTCTTTTTCTTTCATTTTATTGAATCACTTAAGTATGTCACATATCAGAAGTGACTGTGTTTACAGATATTGATTGGGTCGCTTTGTAAAGATAGAGGCCTTGGAATGACAGATACCTTGATGTAAAAATCTACAATAGATCTCTATTCATATTCATAGGTTACTTAGGAAAAGGTCAGGAAATATCATACGGAACTACAGAGCTAAAATTAGTCCCATTCCCCTCATAGTCTCAGTTAAATTGCAAGCCTTTATCTTTTCCTTCTGCTTGGAATCAGGAAAATGAATTCATCATCTCGGTATATTTGCTTTCCGTCACATGACTACGTTACGATTATTCGTCATGGAAACAAAATCATTTGTATTGAACTACGTATTCGATTACCTATATTTTCTGCCGAATTTAGGGAATACATTAGTACTATTTACAGCATATCTTATATAAAAAGACACATCTTCACTTGTAGCTAGGTTATAAACATCTATTGCATTTCGGAAAATTACCTATAATAAGCTGTTAAATTTACATGTTACAGCATAAAACGTTCCAAAATATTTTTAGTGTAATTTCCACTTATATGAAGTTACCTCGTGTGCAATAAATGTTTAACGTATATTCCTTCGTAGCATGGAGGAACTCTGTTGCTAAAACATTTGGTAAATTGGGTTCTACCCAATAGTCAGTCAGCCTCTTCTATTCCGCATATGGCTGTAGAAATCAGCGATCATGCTCATTCATAAAGAGATTCGACCTCTTCTGAAGTATACCTATCTGGAGTATACCTATCTGAAGTATACCTGTCTTCTTAGGATTGGTAACTAACAATTCGTCCCTAGTTTGACGAACTGGCGTAAGCCATTTTATTCCCATTCTGTTAAAATAGACTTTAAAGATTTTGATATCCAGCGTTAATAGATAATTCATCTTTTAGGGAAATTTGGTTGGAAAAGTGACAATGCAGCTGAGATTTTTATGCTTTAGGGTATAAAAAATTGAGACACCTGGGAAAAATAAAAAAAAAACTTTAAAAAAATCTGATACGCCAAAGTCGTCAAAACAGGGAAGAATTGGCCCCCCAACGTTTCAGCAACATAAGGTGAATTGATCTTTTCCTAGAACTAACTTTTGAGATTTCATCTTTGGTTAAAAATTTAGTCAGTTCTCAAATGTCATTAAACCAACTGTTACCCATGAACTTCGCCATAAACGTACTTATACTCTAGAGAAAGGTCAAACCAAATTATGCAACAAACTATTAAAGGTTTGTGTTCTCAAGTAATTGTTCAAGAAATGGATCTGACGTCAATCTTCTTTATACGGAGTACCTGGGGACGCCATTCCTCATTAAGCGTTAACACCTGTGATTTTTAAACATTTTGGCACCTGGGTTTTAACATATTGTTTGATGCCTATTTGAGACTATCAATGATTTCCCATTTTAGAGGAATCATGAACTTAAGATTCAAGATTTTTTTGTTGGCTAATTACTATCATATTATTAATTGGAGTAGTATCGTCTGGAAGTTTTAAGGGCCCTGGTTTTATCTTTTAAAGTGACTGACATTGCACTGTATATCAACTTGCAATAAGTAAAAATCTTCCTGAATAAGGCTCAGCGGCACATGACATTTCGGATGTTACGTGAAATAATATGAATCTATCAAACAATCACTATTCAGTCATTTAATACGCCATACTCGTAAACAAATAAAAAAAGGGGGCCCACTAAGCTGGCCAAGATAAATCTTTTAATATTATGTCCTCATCAAAAGAGATTTTCAGGCATTTTTGTAAGAAAACTTCATGAACTTTAGAATTTTTAGAAAATAGTGCTCCGCTTAATAAGAAGTTTGGACAGAGGATTCCCCTAGGAATAAAAAGTCATTACTAAATACTCTTATTTTTTTATAGCTAGCTATTTTATTGACAAAATATACAATTATTAGTACAAATATGTCCACTAAGAGACATAAAACCAAATATACCAAATATACTAATTAGACTGTAATCTCTTTTGTTCTTGTAAGTACATGGCCTACAAAGAAAAATACACCAAGAAAAATACAACATCAAGTACAAATAAAATAAGCCTACAAGGTTATAAAAAAAACAAAAAAGGAACTGACACCTGTGATATGTTTAAAACTCAAAGTTGTTCGTGTATAGTTTAATGAAGAATGGGATCACTAGGTACTTCTCATACCAAAGATGGTCGCAATTTCCATTTCAGAAATAATTACCAGAGAACACTAATGGATGAAGGGATTATAACCTCAATTGTATGTTACATAATTTGATCTGGCCTGTCTCCAGAAGATAATTAACTAATATTTAGCGAAGAACATGCACAACAGTTGATAAAGTTTTTAAGCAAAGATAAAATCTCAGAAGTTCCAGAGGAAGATCATTATAGTATTTGTTGCTCAAAACGGCGGAGCTATTTGTCACCTACCAACCTCAGAAGACCGGTATACATTAGGTATACTTTAAAGAATGACGAATCTCCCTTGAATGAACATTATCGTTTATTTCTACTGCTATATGTGGTATAGAAGAGGCTGAGGAACTATTGGGTAGAACTGAATTTCCCTAGTGTTTTAGCAACTGAGGTCCAGTATGCTATGCATTGTATGAAGATTACATATAAAACACTTACTGCTGACGAAGTGGCTTGATATCAGTGGAAATCGCAGTAAAAAAATATTTTCGAACCTTTTATGTTGAATGTAATATATGTACATATTGTATAGCTTATTATAGAAAAATTTTCATCAATGATAGCTGTACGTGTTTATAATATACCTACAAATGTGGATGTCCCTGATATAAGAAAATTATTTCTTAAAAATTCATTAGGAAAACATGTGATTAAATAACACAGTTTAAAGGAATAAATTTTCTTGAAGAATGTTCGTAACGTAGTGTTACGAAAAGCAAATATGCCAAGATAATGAAATCATTTTCCTGGTTCCAAGCTGAAATGCACGAGAAAGGATTGTAGTTTAGCCGAGGCTATATGGAGTATAAGTCTAATTTTAGCTGTGATAGTTTCGCATGATATTCTTTGACCTTGTATTGAGTGATCTATGATTGGAAATAGAGAACAGCTAAAGATTTCTAGCGCCAGTTAAATTCAATCCAAGGCCTCCTCCTTTATCACAAAGAAATCTTCAGATGAAAAAGAAGACTCGTTGGTTTAACTTATTTAAAACTCGAGAGCTTTTGCACAATGAAATATAATTGTAATTGTGAGTCGAAATTTGTAGTCACAGGATGTAATATGAGAGATGGGTTCAAAATAATCTAGCTGGTTACGAACGATATTGTAATTGTTGCCCAAAATCAGCGAAGAAAGACATCCTCTTCTATGTGATTTCATAACCACTAAACTAAATGAAAAACAAAGGCAATAGAATAGTTGCTAGTTTTATTTACATAATTGATGAATAAATACAGGAACTAATTCGATATTCGATATACTTCAGTACTCGGGAGCGCCGTAGAGAGCTTGAGGTTCCTCGTAAGTTGGAGCTGGGGTTCCATAGACTGGGGTAGGTGCTTTGTAAGTGGGTATAGGGGAGCCGTAGGATGGGGCAAGGGCATAGGGCTTGCCTTCAGGGTACTTGGCTACTCCATGGTAAGCGACCTGCGCCTGGTAGCCGTTGTAGCCGTCGGCGGTGTAAACGACGGTCTGATTACGACCGTCGGGGAGGAGGACGTGGTAGTCGCCGGTCACCACCTTCCCGTCGGAGGTGGACTTGTGGCCGAAGTCTAGGTTTTGGTAGGCGTCCTTGACGACGTAGGAGTAGTCGAATGGCCTCCCCTCCTGTTGGAAATAATTATTTGATTTTATAAGGATTACTCCTTGATATGCACTTGTGCCAAATAAGAGTTTGTTATCGTGACTGCATTGTGTATCTGTATATGTATAGGCGAAGTATGTCTGACAAAAATAAATTTTAAATTATCGTCTCCATCAGCACACTAGTTTAAATGCGTTCTTACATTAGGTCTAGAGTCTAGATACTTAAAAAAAAAAATAATAAGTTTTACCTCGTAGCTCAGCTGATGTCTAGGGCCTTCGTAGCCGTATCCTGCCACAAGGCAGAAGGATACGAGTAGGAGCTGCGGGAACAGAGCATGTTAGGTATTCATTAGAGATTCGGTGCAAAGGATTCAGATTTCCACTCTCTCTCTCTCTCTCTCTCTCTCTCTCTCTCTCTCTATCTCTCTCTGCTAACATAGAATTGCTGCATGCTTGTGACCAGAGAATATAATGGCCAAAATATCTCCTTTTTGCGTTTTTATTTTCATATTCCTAGTATTCTCAATATTCTTAAAATTAAAATATAAAAGTAGTGTTTTCTTTTTAAATGTAACTTGAGCTTATTTTTCAAATATAATTAGTCTAGTAGTCAAACACCGAAGATGATTATCGCACCAAAAACATTTGACATAAATATTTCTGTTACATTTTCGAATTCCGTGTTGATGGTAACAATAGACTATGAAATTGATAAGAATCCTGATTTTAGTAACAACACAACTAAAATGAAATGCAGGACAGTGGATGAGATAGCAAATAAAAAAATAATTTAACTCATTGCTGAAATTTGACCTAAAATGTATGAGAGCTGTTATTAAGTAACATATGATAATAGGAAATATCGCAATTATTAACTAGCTTGGATAGCAAACTCAGCATTGCATTATTATATCAGGGTAGTCACGTTTAAAACTTATTTTCCTTATGCACTAAAGAAGATTAAGAACCCATTCGAACTTGGGGAAAACGAACAGAAGTTTGGTTTTATCGAGAAACCTTATTTAGTTATCTCACCTTAGAGCACATGGCGTCTTCTTGTATCTGTTTCGGCAGACAAACCATATCTGATGAGACTCGTCGAATCTGAAGAATATATACCACATGATTTTCATAGCCGCAGGTACTTCAACACCGCGCCTATCTGTCTTGTTAGAGAGAGAGAGAGAGAGAGAGAGAGAGAGAGAGAGAGAGAGAGAATGGCGAAGGATCTTTATATTCTAAGCTGAAAATAGTATGCAAATAAATCTGTTCTAGTGCATCCCTCCTCCCCCACCCAAATCCCCTTTCTTTTTTTTCACAGCTTAAGGCTCTTCTGCCGACGCCAGTTTTATTTGATGGTTATCCAAAGATTCTCTCTCTCTCTCTCTCTCTCTCTCATATATATATATATATATATATATATATATATATATATATATATATATATATATATATATATATATATATCGCACGAATGAAAGTAGTTTTATCCATTCACGCCATTCATATATTAAAGACAATGGAGTTTTAAATAGTTATGTTAGAGAAAACGACGTAAGAAACTGAAAGAATGACATCCAATCAAATGAAGATTGACGCCGACCTTGAGAGACATGACTTGAATATTTCGCTGACAGAAAATGCTGTCACTTTCATGAACTCAAAAACCACATTAGAATCCTCCATTTTAAAATTGAACATTTCTTCTGTAGAGGACTTTATATTAAAAGATTTATCTTGGCCAGATTGGTGAGCCCCTTTTTTTTTATTTGTTTACGAGAATTCCGTATTAAATGACTGAATAGTAATTGTTTGATAGATTCATGTTCTTTGACGTAACAACCGATGTGTCCTGTGACGTTGAGCCATAATCATGAAGAATCATAATCATTACAAGTTGATATACTGTGCAATGTCAGTCACTTTAAAAGATAAGACCATGGCCCATAAAACTTCTAGACGATACTGCCCCAGTTAATAATATGATAGTAATTAGCCAAAAAAGATTCCTCTAAAATGGAAAATCATCGATAAATTGTCTCAAATAAGTATCAAACAATATGCTAAAACCCCGGTGCCAAAATGTTCAAAAATCACCGGTGTTAACGCTTAATCAGGAAATGGCTCCCCAGGTATTCAGGATATCGAAGATTGACGTCATATCCATTACCGAAACAATTACTTGAGAAGGCATAGCTATAATAGTTTGGTGCATAATTTGGTTTGACTTTCCTCTAGAATATGAATACTTTTATGGCGAAGTTCATGGATACCATTTGGTTGAGTGACAGTCGAGAAGTGACCAGGTTTTAACCAAAGATGAAATCCCAAAAGTTTTACGGAAACAACAATTCAACATATGTTGCTAAAACGATTGGGGGTCCATTCGTCCCTGTTTTTACGAACTGGCGTAGCAGTTTTTTATCTTTTTTATTTTTCAAGTTTTAAGTTTTCCAGCCAAAGTGTCTCAATTTTTATATACTCTATAACATACAAATTTCAGCTGTCTGCGTTGTCACATTTTCCAACCAAACTTCCTTAAAAGGTGAACTACTTATAAGCTATGAATATCAAAATCTTTAAAGTCTATTTTATCAGAATGAAAACAAAAATGGCTTACGCCAGATTGTCAAACTAGGGACGAATTGTTAGTCACCAACCCTAAGAAGAAAGGAATACTTCAGAAGAGGGCGAATCTCGTTATGAAAAAGCATGATCGCTGAATAGAAGAAGCTGATGGGCTGCTGATTTGGCTTTCTGTGACATGATAGAGAACCCTGGATGACCATGTAATGGACTGGAATGGAACCAGTTTAAGACGATTGGTATAAGCGAGATTGGAACCACTACCTGGTCGTTAGTCACCTGCGGGTTTTCCTTGTCACGGACCTACACAGAATATTATCTTTAAGTATATAGTTCTGCTGCGTATACTTCACATATTCCTTTTCTTTAGGATTCCCGTTCAAAGCATCTATTATTTTCTTTAACCCGCTGATCTTTTCTTTGTTCAGTCTGCACTAGTTCAGCGCTCCAACCCGGGTCTTCCTGTTCAGATACAGTTTTAACAATAGGCATGGATGTTGATATATCTACTAGTTCAGCTAATGGCTCCATACAAGATGGCGCGGGGTTGCATGATAATGCGTCAGCAATGATATTTGCTTTCCCAGGTAGATATCCTATCCTTGCACCAAAGTCTTGAATGATCATATGCCACCGAGTTCTTCTGGGACTGTGATTAAAGCCTTTGAAGAAGTCGGTGAGGGGCTTATGGTCAGTAAGAACCTTGACAGATAGCCGTTTATTATGAGCTTAAAATGTACTAGTGAGTTAACAATAGCTAGCCCTTCCTTGTCTATTACTGCGGATTTACTTTCAGAAGGTCTCAGTTTACGTGAATAAAAAGCTATAGGGAAGAACTGTTTGTCATATTGCTGAAGCAGTACCCCTCCTACCCCTTGGTCTGAGGCGTCAGTTGCGATAAAGAATTCCTTACTGAAGTCAGGGAATTTTAAGATAGGTGAACAGCATAATTCCTCTTTCAAGGTATCGAGCGCCTGTTGATGCTTTTCAAACCATATAAAATCTATGCCCTTCTTCGTAAGATCGGTTAGAGGAACGGCTATAATTGAGTAATTGCGCATAAAACACCGGTAATACCCACTACAGCCTAAAAATTGCTGTATCCCCTTGACGTTAGTAGGTATCGGAAAGTTACGGATAGCCGACACCTTATCGTGGACGACTTTAAGACCTTGACTAGACACCGTAAAACCTAAATAGACTAGTTCTGTTTTAAAAACTCACACTTGGTTATATTCACTCTTAAATTATGTTGCCTTAGTCTCTGTAGCACTAGCTCTAGTTTACGTAAATGTTCTTCTAAGGTATTAGAAAAGATTACAAGGTCGTCCATATAGGCATGTACGGTATCCCCAAACAAGTCTCCGAACACTATATTAATCATTCTGGTGAATTTAATTGGGGTGCAACGTAAACTAAAAGGCATAAGTAAAAATTCATAATGTCCCCTGGCTGTGCTGAAGGCAGTGTATGGGATACTCTCTTTTTCTAAAGGTATCTGGTGAAAGCCTTTAAGTAAGTCCAAACTGGTGAAATATTTGTTCTGTCCTAACAAGGATAAAATATCGTCAGTACATGGGAATGAGAATTGATCGGGAATCGTTTCCTCATTTAAGCGATGGAAATCTACACAAATACGCCAATTTCGATCTTTTCTCGGTACGACAATTAAGGGGAAATAATAAGGGCTGTTCGATTTCCTAATGACTCCTTCTTCTAACATTTTACCTACTTCATCATTGATCTCATTCTGGAATTTCATAGGGAGTCGGTACGAAGGTACGTAAATGACTTTATGCTTGTCTTTTAGCCGTATTTGGTGTTCAATGACATCCGTTTTTCCCAAAGATCCCTCGGTAGTGGAGAAAACATCATGATATTTAGTTAAAAGATAAAAAAATTTCTGCTGAATCTCCTCTTCTTGAATGTCTTTATTGATTTTACTTTTGATAGATTGTAAGAGGGATTCATCCACAACTGATTTAGCGTGATTAATTTCAGCAACGGTAAGAATGCGATACTTATAAAGTTCCACATCCACGATGTGTTGATTTTTGTGGATCACTAGATTTTTATTCAAATGGTTACAGACTTCAATGTTAACTTGTTGCTGTGAATCAACAGTGTATAGTGCTTGTGTTACGGACAATTCGTTAATTTTCAGAGTGTTGGAAAGGATTAATATGTTAGATCCCGGCAAAGTCTTCTTTACACGCACTAATATACTCGAAGGTGCTTTCGGCTCGAGAGTTTGCATGCAATCTGCTATTACGGGTGTGCGAGAATTCTGTTGGGTCGCTTGAACAATGTCATGATTCATGAGACAAGTGATTGGTTCCTCAATGTACGTTACTGTTTGATTGTTTGTCTCTTTTTTTTCCAAAACTGATTTTAAGGTGTTAGAAGATTTATAGAATTTTCCTTTGATATACACGCCGTGTTTGGCAGGGGCTAAGGTAATGTTTTGAATGCCCATAGACAGGTATCCTATAATTACAGCTGGATACATATCAATGTTTTGTACAACTATAAAGGTATCGGTAAGCGTGCGCTTACCCACCTTGTACTGAATTTGAGTTACACCTGCTACACTTAATTCATTATTTCCAATACCCGAAAGTCATACTCTGGACTTCTCAATAGGGAAGTTCGAAAACAACATGTGATGAGTCCGCAAATCCATGATATTGCGTGGACTACCGGAATAAAAAAAAAGTGTGAAGGGTCGCTGCTCTAAATTTACGGCATGCAATGTAGAACGTAATTCATCTTTACTGATAATGGCATGTATACAGTGAAAGTCTACGGGAACCTGCACTGGTTTTTTGGATTCGGTCGTGTGGTTCATAGGAAAATTCTGGGTCTCGCATAGATCTTGTAGGTGATTAAATTTGTTATTTGATTCAAAAGATGTTGATACGAATAACCCAACATCACTCTCTCCCCCCGCTGGAGTTAATTACGTGGTATTTGGTTTGCTTTGCACACAAAAAATTTGACTGACTGTGAGTTTGGGTTTGACGGCCCGGGAACAGAATTTCCTGAAGGACGATTTGTTTGTTTCTGATTTTGAACAGCGTTACTGTTTACCTGTTTCTTTTTATAGTAATGAAGATTCTTCTTCTTATTATCATTGGCAACATTTTGTGTGGTTTTAGCATTATGTTGCTGTTGGTTATGTGAGAAGCAACGATTGTAAGAATGACTGGAGCTGTTATGAATTGAACAATAATGCATTCGGCAGTCTCCAATCATGTGCCCTGCGCGCTTACATTTAAAACAAGTCACCCCTGCTGCGTTATTATTGACTATATTTACTTGCTGTGGTTTACTTTGATTTTTTGCAAAAACTTGAGTAAGCAAGGGGTCCAGATCTGTGTACTTAGACATATGTTTCTTAATTTGTTTATATATGTCTAGCTCCGTACTGTCGGGCGATAACTTCTCGTCCAAACAGCGCACCAAGGCTTCCGGCAACATAACTGTCAAGCAGGTTAAATATGTGAGCCTGATAAAATCTTTTACAGCCATGTTCCTTCCTGTAACCCAAGTGGAAGTAAGCAAACTATCCTGATATTCATTCAGCCGGTCAGCAATTAGTGCCGCCCTCTCTACAACGTTAAGTTGAGTCATAGAGGCCAGATTAAGGATGTTCCTCAAAGCTAAAACCACATCCAAGGCTTCTTCACTGCCATATATGGCCCATAATCTAATTTTAAATTCATCCCATGTATCCGCCTCTTGGAAAGAGACTCCTCTCAGGTACAAACCTGGATCTCCTTTAGCAAAGTCAATGAAACTTTTAGCTTCCTGTAATTGTAAGGATGGACCAGAGATGCATTTTGCTTTTATATGAGCATCCACTGACAAGATCCAAGATTTGACGCTTTGAGGCAAGAACCCGTTGACCCAGCCTTGAAAGGGAGTGATTCCAGACCTTGCACTGACCAAGGTTACTACTGGGTTACTGGGTTCGGGGTTACTGGGTGCAGAGTTGGCCATCGTGACTTTTGATTTTTCTTATCACTATGATTCCTAGGGATCCTATTGAAATATCTATATGAATACACTCGTCCACTGCGTAAATGCATATGCAATACAATATAAAAAAAAATGTGTTCCAGATAATAACAGTCCCCCAAAATGATAAGATTAAAAACAGATAATATGATAATGATATTTCCAGAGAACTTCTGGAAGAAAAAAAATGAGCAACGAAGATAAAAAGGCCTGCTGGGCGAGATTCCGAAGTCGAAGATAGATTCCTGCAAGAAAGGAAGATTAAGAATAATGTATAACTCACCCCCAGGAATAATGGACGATCGATCTTGTGTATGGAGAACCCTCAAAGTCACACACCAGAATGAATAAAGAATTGTACTTAGCTTTGGTATATAAGAGGAAGATCTTGCTGTTTAGGTGAAGTCAAGGCCTTGACTGCGATGTCGCTGTTCCACGGTGACCCGAATTCTCAGTTTGCGTTCTGCTCGTGCAGTGTTTGTTTGTTGAATAGTTCGTTTCCCGTTGCTTTATTCATGGTGATCTGATGCTGCAGACACGTCCGGTTTGTTTCTTGAAGTGCTGGAGACGCTCAGTAAACGATGATGCACCCTCTCGAATGATTATTAATGAGAGACGTTTCTTACGTTGCCATAACAGATTCAAAGTTGCTTGAAGATTCTCTGACCTTCGTTGACTTCTGATATGATACATTTTGTTAGTCTTCGGATGATGTGGAATAGTCCGAGTCCGGGCTGCCACCAATGTTGCGCTATGCCTTGTATAACGAGGCGCACTTTGAGGTTATTTAGACCTGCGATGTTATACGCAAGTATCATGTGGTATACTTCCCATCCTCGTCTGAGATTGTGATGATAATTTCTAAGTCAGTATCTTCTTTGGGTATGAAGGCGGAGATGATTCAAACTCATGATGACAACAGTAACAGTATATTTGCGAAACTACATCTCTTGAGTACGGAACAAGAAGGTGGTTAGGAGAACCTGATTCTAGGAGGGGACGTAGAGTTCTGAGTTACAATAAATTTACAAATTATAGGAGAGCACAGCTTAGCTCAGCATAAATAACATACAGACAGACGAACATGTGAGAGGAAGTCACGTAGACGTCTGTGGGTTATAGGTCAATAGGTTCTCAGGCGAAAGCACTGTGACCTGTTTGACACAACAATGGATTTGATTATCACAGGCAAATGCAAACCAGGGCGTCGCTGATTCAATAAGCCAAAACCTAGCTTGCTTTCTGTTTATCAACCTTTATCACACTCCTTGCTATCTCAACAGTGACCCCTTAGGTCATTAGCTTATTTATATATGGAATATAAATCCCTTTAAATGTAACCCTTACATATATATATTATTTTACATATATATATAATATATATATATATATATATATATATAATATAAATATATATATATATATATATATATATATATATATATCATATTATATAGATATAGCGTGTATTGCGATAAGGTGAGTTAATATCAGTGCAAATTGCATTAAAATATTTTCGAAACTTTTATTTTCAAATTGATATGTATTTAGCAACTTACTATAGAATATTTTCCGAAATGAAATACATGTTTCAAATCTGGCTACAAAACCTGTAAATAATAACAAACTATTCTCGTAATTCAGCAGAAAATATATGTAATCAAATAATTCAATAGAAATAAGTTTGTTTCCATGACGAATAATTGTAACGTAATATTACGAAAAGCAAATATACCTAGATGATGAAATCTTTTTCCTCATTCGAAGCAGAAGAAAAAGATAAAAGCTAATTTTAGCTCTGTAGTTTCGTATGATATTTCCTGACCTTTTACGAAGTAACCTATGAATATAAATAGAGATCTGTTGTAGATTTTTACCTCCAAGTGATTCAATAAAATGAAAGAAAAAGACAGTGGAAAAGTTATTTGCTTTATTTACAGAACAGATAACTAAATACAATAAATAAATAGATATTCGACAGCTGTCTGTGATCGGAGGCGCCATGGAGAGCTTCGGGTTCTCAGTAAGTAGGAGTTTGAGTTCCATAGACTGGGGAAGGTCCTTTGTAAGTTGGTTTATGGGCGCCGTAGGAAGGAGCAGGGGCATAGGGCTTGGCTTCGGGGTACCTGGCTTCTCCGTGGTAAGCAACCTGAGCCCGGTAGCCGTTGTGATCGGCGGTGTAAACGACGGTCTGATTGCGACCGTCGGAGAGGAGGACGTGGTAGTCGCCGGTCACCACCTTCCCGTCGGAGGTGGACTTGTGACCGAAGTCGAGGTTTTGGTAGGCGTCCTTGACGACGTAGGAGTAGTCGAATGGCCTCCCCTCCTGTTGGAAAGGATTATATACTTACAATGATTCATCCCCGGTATTTACTTATGACAAATTAAATTTTATATATTGACTTCACTCTGTAACTGTATTAATGTATTGACAAAGCTTATCGGTAAAAGTAAACTACATTATCAGCTTCAGCGGTCATACTAAATTCGATGTGTTCTCAAAACAAGGATCAATATCTGTTAAAGATGGAATAAATTTCTAATTAAAACTCCTGACTTCATGATGTGAACCCACGAAAAAATGTCAGGTTTACCTGGTAGCTCTGCTGATGCTTAGGGGCTTTGTATCCGTAGCCCACAGGGGCATGGGAACCATCAGGGCGTCCCATGGCCAAGGCCACGAGGCAGAAGGATGCAAGTAGGACCTATGGGAACAAAGGATGTCAGTCATTTATTAGTACATGTAGGTTGATTGCAATAATAATGGTGATAGGTTCAAGTGGTTTAGGTCTCTCTCTCTCTCTCTCTCTCTCTCTCTCTCTCTCTCTCTCTCTCTGTGTTAAAAGAGAATTGCTTTAGGTTTATGTGATCAGAGCATGTGATGTCCAATATGTTTCACTCTGATACCGTCTGTCATTTTTTAAACTTTTGTCTTCATGTTCCTAATATTCTAACTTCTTTCAAATTTGTCTAAGTAATGTATAAAAGGAGTTTTTTTTTCTAATGTGACCTGAGCTTCATATTGAAATATAATTAGCCTAGTAATCAAATGTCAAAGGCAATAATCACGACAGAAAATTTTTTTATGTTAATAATATAACTGAATTTTCTAAATCTGTTGAAGGTAATAAACGTTGACGATCATAAGAAACCTTGATTTCAGTAAATGCACAAACATAAATGTTGCATGGCAGTGGATAAAATAGGGCATAAAACTGTTCTTGAATAATTGTTAAAATTTAAACTAAAAAACCTCAGTTTTCATTTATTGGTTGATTTTAATATTTATTAACGTGTTTACGTAGATAGCAAAGTTAGCGCGTCAGGTTAATATGGGGTTAATCTTAGTTAGCACTTAATTAACCACTAAAAGGCGATATGGACTCGTCAAGGATTCCTAGAGAGCTGTCTCACCTTAGAGCACATGGCGTCTTCTTGTATCTGTTTCGGCAGACAAACGATATCTGATGAGACTCATCGAATACGAAGAATATATACTCGGTCTTTATGCCGGAGGTATTAAACACCACGCCTATCTGTACTTAGAGAGAGAGAGAGAGAGAGAATATGAAGTGCTCCTTAATTCCAATTTGAAAGTAGTAACAAAATAAAGCGGTTTCAGTGTCTCGCTCTCCTCCCCGCTTCCATGTTTCTCTCTCTCTCTCTCTCTCTCTCTCTCTCTCTCTCTCTCTTATTTTCACTGCGGCCTATGATCTTTTCCTTGTGTGTTAAGGCGAAGTTATTTTTGTGATACAAAAATGAGCAGAGGGAGAAATGGCCTGTTTATTTTATTTGATAATTATATTTTTTTCATTGGTTCTGTGTTTTCCGAAGTTAAGTATGTTATTCTCTTTGCCCGTCTGATTAATAGTTCATCTCTATGTTGTATTTACTTTCTCTCTCTCTCTCTCTCTCTCTCTCTCTCTCTCTCTCTCTCTCTCAAACACACACTAATGAAAATAGTTTTATGGTTTCACGTCATTTTTATGTAAAATGCAGTTAGGTTTTATATATTTATGTCAGAGAGAATGACGTAAAATACTAAAGCAATTACATCCACGTGAAGAATGAAGCATTTCTTGACAGACGTCACTTGAATGTCACGTTACATGAAAATTCTGTCACTTTCCACAACTCAGAAATCAGTATAGAATCTTTCATTTATATTTGACTGACTGAAACTTTGATCTGTGGAGTGCGGAGTTTCAAAAGACTTATCTTTACCGTGAAGCTTACGTTTTTAGATGTTACTGAAAAGAAAACTAAATTACCAGTCTGGAGGAATGCTTTGTAAATTGGTGAACAAAAATGTTGCACTAATTGGCTAAAAATGGATAATAAGATCGAAAACGAGAGTGATTGCTTGATAGAATGAGATTTAATTGGCGTAACACCACATGCACTGTGACGTTGATCGTGAATTAAAAATATTTTAAAAAATCATTGAAAGCTGATAAGGTGCATATCAGGCTTTTTGTTTTTTGTAAGAAAACTTCATAAATTTTCGAATTTTTAGACAATAGTGCCCCGCGTAATGAGAAGTTTGCAGTTGGCCATAAAAATTCTTTGAACATAAGAGAGGATTCCCCTAGGAATAAAATGTCATTACTAAATACTCTTATTTTTTTATAGTTAGTCATTTTATTGACAAATTATGCAATTGTTAGTACAAATTTGTCCTCAAAGAGACATAATACAAAATATACAGAGTAGACAGTAATCTCTTCTGTTCTTGTAAGTACATGGCCTTATAAAGAAAAATTACAACATCAAGAAAAAACACAAACATCAGATAACAAATAACATAAGCCTTACAAGATTATAAAAAACAAACAAGGAACTGGGACTAATGATATGTTTTAAAATTCCAAAGAATTGGTTTCGTGGTTATAGGTTAAATGAAGAATGGCTCACTAGGCACTTCTCATACCAAGATGGACGCAATTTCCATTTCAGAAAGAATTACCAGAGACACTAATGGGTGAAGGGATTATGACCTCGATTGTATAATCTACAATTTGATCTGACCTGTCTCCAGAAGATAATTACCTACTTAGTTGATAGAGTTTTTAAGCAAAGATAAAATCTCAGAAGTTCCACAGAAAGATCATTTTAGCAAATGCTGCTTAAAACGACGGAGCTATTTGTCACCTACCAACCTTAAAAGACCGGTATACATTAGATATCCTTTAAAGAATGGCGAATCTCCCATTGAATTAGTATTATCACTGATTTCTACTGCTATATGTGGTATAGAAGAGGCTGAGGTGCTATTGAGTAAAAATGAATTTTCCTAGTGTTTTAGCAACAGAGGTTCTGTATGTAATGCATGAAGATTACATAAAAAAACATTTATTGCTGACGAAGTGACTTGATATCAGTGGAAATCACAGTAAAAAAATATTTTCAAAATTTCTATGTTGAATCTAATATACATATTGTATAGCTTATTATAGAAAATTTTATAATGTAGCTAGAAATGTGGAAGTCCCTTTTTGTATAACAGAAACTGACAGTAGCAGAAACTTATTCCTTAAAAATTAACTGGGTGTCAAGGTAATTGCTTTATAGCAAAGGAAGATAAAGGAAAGGAAAATGCATCTTCGAGAAGTTCTGCCACACGGAGGTTTTCGCGCGTGTGTTGGAGGCACCTGTTCTCATGATGGTTCTAGAATCGGCAGGAGTGTTGTGGAACGCAACAGGCGCCGAAGAGTCGTGAGAAACGCAGCGAAATATGATGCAATATTCCGTCGAGATTCTTCTAAATCATTCCCGTAATCTCGGGAGTCTGTGACGCTCGCCGTAGGCCCTGCCGCCAGAATGCCTTATAAATGCGACGGACGAAGTAGGAGAAAGGAGAGAGCATCAGTTAATCACAGAGATGAGAGATCATCAGTTAGTCACACAGAGAGATCCTCAGTAAGAACCACAGATCAGCAGCAGAGATCGTCAGAGAGAGATAAGAGAGGAAGGAACCAGGACGAAGGATCAGAGGAAAAGTCGCTCGAGAGTTGGTTGAATTCTGGTCAAGTCGTCTTCAGGAGTGGACAACTGAGTTATTTCGACGTTGAGCGAGACTTCAGAGAAGAGACGTTCTGCTAGAGGTTTTGGGGAGTTCCTACCCTTCAAGTATCAAGAATAGACATTATTTTCTGCAATACGGAGTCAAGAAGACATCGGCAATCGCAGTTCTCCGTTTGTGAAGCCATCGTTTCGAGTCGCAAAACTGGCCAGCAAGTATTTGAATTACCTCACTGTTCCCCCAGTTCACGCATTGTAAGATTTTGCCTTTTTATGTAAATAGGAGATACCATTCTGCATTTATCTTTGTTAGTAAGCTTGTAAATAAACCTTTGTTGTGTTAGTGTTTCTTTCTATATTCGTATCCCCAGTTTCAACTGTTGGTGTTGAATTTTTTTTTTTTATTTCATATCGAACCTGAAGCGGACCTCTCTCTCAGAGGCCGTAACATTGGGAAAACATGTAATTAAATAACTCAGTTTAAAGGAGTAAATTTCCTTGACGAAAGTTCGTACCGTAGTGTTACGAAAAGCAAATATGCCAAGATAATGAAATCATTTTCCAAGTTCCAATCCGAAATGAAAGAGAAAGGTTTGCAGTTTATCTTAGGATATATAGAGTATGAGTCTAATTTTGGCTCTGATATTTTCTGACCTTATATTGAGTGATCTATGATTGTAAATAGAGATCAGCTAAAGATTTGTAGCGCCAGTTAATGTCACTCCTAGGCCTCCTCCTTTACCACAAAGAAATCTTCAGATGGAAAAGAAGACTCGCTGATTTAAATTATTGAAAACTCAAGAGCTTTTGCACAATGAAAAATATATTTGTAAGTCGGAATTTGTAGTCACAGGATGTAATATGAAAGATGGGTTCAAAATAATCTAGCTGGTTAGAGCGATATTGTAATTGTTGCTCAAAATCAGCGAAGAAAGACATCCTCTTCTATGTGATTTCATAAGCACTAAACCAAATGAAAAACAAAGGCCATAGAATAGTTGTTAGTTTTATTTACATATTTGATGAATAAATACAGGAACTAATTAGATATTCGATATACTTCAGTACTCGGGAGCGCTGTAGAAAGCTTTGGGCTCCTCGTAAGTTGGAGCTGGGGTTCCATAGACTGGGGTAGGTGCTTGGTAAGTGGGTCTAGGGGCGCCGTAGGATGGGGCAGGGGCATAGGGCTTGGCTTCAGGGTACTTGGCTTCTCCGTGGTAAGCCACCTGCGCCTGATAGCCGTTGTAGCCATCGGCGGTGTAAACGACGGTCTGATTGCGACCGTCGGGGAGGAGGACGTGGTAGTCGCCGGTCACCACCTTCCCGTCGGAGGTGGACTTGTGACCGAAGTCGAGGTTTTGGTAGGCGTCCTTGACGACGTAGGAGTAGTCGAATGGCCTCCCATCCTGTTGGGAATAATTATTTCATTTTATAAGGATTACTCCTTGATATGCACTTTTGCTAAATAAGATTTTATTATCGTGACTGCATTGTGTATGTGTATATGTGTAGGTGAAGTATATCAGACCAAAAATAATTTTAAATTATCATCTCCATCAGCACACTAAATTAAATGCATTCTTACATTAGGGTCTTCGTCTGTTAAAAAAGAAACATATCGTTACTTAAAAACAAATAAAAGACGATTAATTGTTTTTTTCTTTGTAGACAAAAAAAATCAGATTTACTATAGGTCTAGAGTCTAAACACTTTAAAAAAAAAACTTTTTTTACCTCGTAACTCGGCTGATGTCTAGGGGCTTCGTAGCCGTATCCTGCAGGAGCATGGGAACCATCAGGGCGTCCCGATGGCCAAAGCCACAAGGCAGAAGGATACGATTAGGACCTGCGGGGACAGAGGATGTTAGGAATTCATTAGAGATTCGGTGCAAAGGATTCAGATTTCCTCTCTCTCTCTCTCACTGCTAACATAGAATTGCTGTATGCATGTGACCAGAGAATATAATGCTCAAATGCTTTCACTGATAAAATATTTAATTTTTGCATTTTTATTTTCACATTCTCAGTATTCTCAATATTCTTAAAATAAAAATATAGAAGTAGTGTTTTTTTTAATGTAATAACTTAACTTATTTTTTAATTGTAATTAGTCTAGTAATCAAACGCCGAAGATGATTATCACACCAAAAACATTTGACATAAATAGTTCTGTTATATTTTCGAATTCCGTGCTGAAGGTAACAATAGACTATGAAATTTATAAGAATCTTGATTTCAGTAACAACACAACTAAAATGAAATGCAGGATAGTGGATGACATAGCAAATAAAAAACAATAGTTTGACCCATTGTTCAAATTTGGCCTAAAAAGTCTCAGAGCTGTCATTGATTAACATATGTCAATAGGAAAGATCGTAATTATTAACTAGCTTGGATAGCAAACACATCATTACACTATTATATCGTGTAAGTGTTTTAAAACTTTATTCGTTAAGCACTAAAAAAGATTAAAAACCCATTCGAACTTGGGAAAACGAACAGAAAGTTCAGTTTTATCGAGAATCATTATTTAGTTATCTCACCTTAGAGCACATGGCGTCTTCTTGTATCTATTTCGTCGGACAAACGATGTCTGATGAGACTCGTCGAATCTGAAGAATATATACATGATTTTCATAGCCGCAGGTACTACTAACACCACGCCTATCTGCATTATTAGAGAGAGAGAGAGAGAGAGAGAGAGAGAGAGAGAGAGAGAGAGAGAGAGAATGGTGAAGGATCTTTTAATTCTAGCTAAAAATAGTATGCAAATAAATCTGTTCCAGTGCCTACCTCCTCCCCTCCCAAACCCACTTTCCTTTTATTTATTTTTTTTTTTATACAGTTCAAGGTTCGTCTGCTAACGCCAGTTTTATTTAATGGTTATCCAAAGATCTCTCTCTCTCTCTCTCTCTCTCTCTCTCTCTCTCTCTCTCTCTCTCTCTCTCTTATACACCCACACACGAATGGAAGTAGTTTTATCTATTCACGCCATTCATATATTAAAGACAACGGAGTTTTAAATAGTTATGTAAGAGAAAACGACGTAAGAAACGAAAAGACTGACATCCAATTCAATGAAGATTGACGCCGACCTTGATAGACATGACTTGAATATTTCGCTGCCAGAAAATGCTGTCACTTTCATGAACTCAAAAACCACATTAGAATCTTCCATTTTAAAACTGATTATTTCTTCTGTAGAGGACTTAATATTAAAAGATTTATCTTGGCAAGCTTGGTGTGCCCCTTTTTTTAATTTGTTTACGAGAATGGGGTATTAAGTGACTGACAAGTGATTGTTTGATAGATTCATATTATTGGACGTAACAACCGAAATGGCATGTGCCACTGATCCTAATTCATGAAGAATTACAATCATTGCAAGTTGATATACTGTGCAATGTCAGTCACTTTAAAAGATAAGACCATGGCCGATAGACGATACTGCCACAATTAATAATATGATAGTAATTAGCCAACTAAGAAATCTTGAATTATAAGTTCATGATTCCTCTAATATGGAAAATCATTGATAGTCTCAAATACGCAACAAACAATATGCATAAACTCAGGTGGAAAAATGTTTAAAAATCACAGGTGTTAACAGTTAATGAGTAAAGGGCTCACCTGGTACTCCGTATACCGAAATGACTTCATATCCATTTCCGAAACAATTACCTGAGAACACAAACCTTAATATAGTCCATTGCATAATTTGGTTTGACCTTTCTCGAGAATGTGAATACGTTTGTGGCGAAGTTCATGGATAACATTGGTTGAATGACATTTGAGAATTGACCAAGTTCTTCACCAGAGACGAAATCTCAATAGTTAGTTGTAGGGAAAGAACAATTCAACATATGTTGCTGAAACGATTGGGGGCCAATTCGTCCCTGATTTGAAGAACTGGCGTATCAGATTTTTTTTTTTTTTTAAGATTTTGAGTTTTCCAGCCAAAGTGTATCAATTTCTTATACTCTCTCAGCTGTCTGCGTTGCCACATTTTCCAACGAAACTTCCTTAAAAGATGAACAACTTATTAGCTCTGAATATCAAAATCTTTAAAGTATTTTATCAGAATGGGAAAAAATGGCTTACGCCAGTTCATCAAACTAGGGACGAATTGTTAGTTACCAATCCTACGAAGACAGGTATACTTCAGATAGGTATACTTCAGAAGAGGGCTAATCTCTTGATGAATGAGCATGATCGCTGATTTCTACAGTCATATGCGGAATAGAAGAGGCTGACGGACTATTGGGTAGAACCCAATTTACCAAATGTTTTAGCAACAGAGTTCCTCCATGCTACGCAAGAATATACGTTAAACATTTATTGTCCACGAGGTAACTTTATATCAGTGGAAATTACACTAAAAAAATATTTTGGAACGTTTTATGGGAGCGCCTGTCGATTCGTTGGACACGAGTACTTTCTGCTAGAGAATCGGCGGACTTATGTTTTAGCGCTAATTTTGAAAACGTGCAGTAATGGAATACCCAAAAGTTTTTAAAAACGGTAAAGGGGGGGGAAGTTTGGGATCGGGGCGGGTTTTGGGTGGGGTGGGGGAAGCCACGGACACGGAAATGAAAATGGAATATTAGATTTAGTTGAAAATGTGCCGAAAACGGTAAGGGGGGATGTATTGGGAAACCGGTGTTTCTTTGGTGGGGGGTTACAAAGACGACGAAAATGCACTAGGAAATGCACGAAACGGCTGTGTGGTTGACCTCCTACTCTGCATTTGTAGAGCTGTTAGCCTAAGAAAATGTTTGGGCACGAGATGCATAGAGAACAAAAACAAAAGAGACCCACGTACCAAGCTAAAAACGACCCTAACCAAACGAACCCACCTAACCCGACTTAGAACGGGTGTCCTAACACTGTTTTCTTTGGCCTACTTTGGAAAAAAAGAGAAAGAGGCAGAAATCCACAAAACGGCTGTGTGGTTGACCTCCTACTCTGCATTCGTAGACCGAACATATGTGTGTTAGCCTAAGCAAACGTTTTGACACAAGATGCATAAAAAAAAAAAAAAAAAAAAAAAAAAAAAAAAAAAAAAAAAAAAAAAAAAAAACAAAAAAAAAAAAAAAAAAAAAAAAAAAAAAAAAAAAAAAAAAAAAAAAAAAAAAAAAAAAAAAAGAGACGCACGTATCTAACTAAAAATGACCATAACGAAACGAACCCACCTAACCCGAGTTAGAACGGGTGGACTAACACTGTTTTGTTTGCCTACTTTGAAAAAAAAAAAATCGGGAGCGACTACATATCCGCGGACGATCGATTTATGTGTGCCAACATTTTTAAAGATTCTTGAATCAATCGAGACATGTGTGCTGTCAGTAAGGCCGTAGCGGAATGGCGCTTCGCTCCTTATTCGCATTTTTAAAGATTCTTGGCAGGCACGACATGTTTTGGCAAGAGGTAATGTTGCGCTGCGCGCGCTAGCCACAGGGGTTACAGTAATATTCTTGGCAAGCTCGTATGTTCTGGCAAGAAAAATATGCATACACCCAAAAAACAAAAAATGAGTTTCGCGCCTTGCTGACATTTTTAAAGATTCTTGGCAAGCTCGTATGTTCTGGCAAGAAAATAAAAAGTATAAAACTGGACTTACCTTTGTTGGGTTGGAAATCGGAATCGGCAGGCAAGTCGGACGGGTGGAATTAAGGTTGGTTGGAAATCGGAATCGTCAGACAAAGATTGGTACGGCTCGAATCTTCCTCTCTTCGGGGCTGGATGGAGTGATTTTGGCGGGATCGGGCCGGATGAAATTGGGGGAACAAACACTCGTGTTTTGAACGGATCCGTTTGGGTGGAGCGATCTATCAATGATTGTTGCGTTTCAGTGGAATTAGACCGCATTTTGACGGGTGTTGAAACTACTCTATTTAATGGATAAGCAAGTTTAACTAATTCTAAAAACAGGCTTTAAAAGGACAATCTACATTTGAAAGGTAACGCTTCTTAATGCAATACATGGAAAAATATGAACTATATAAATTTTTTTACGGTACCACTTCTAAGGAAAACATTCCGTTTCAAGACCCGCCATGTGGATTCTATCGTGTTTGTGTGTATGCGTTTATCGTCGGGATCAACAAAATGTAGGGAGTGATTTACGTTAAGGTGTGTTTTGAAATGCTGACTTAAAGTGTGGTATGATTTCCAACAATCTGAAATTATGGTTGACTCTGGATGTATGTTTTCAATTAAAATTGGGAGGAGTGTTTCTACAGATCTATCGGGAACAACTTGAAAGAACGTGTCCTTTGTTTCGCGATCAATCCCGCCAAGGACCCAACAACCATCGACACGTCTATATTTATGGAATTTTCTCTTCCCGAATTTGGATTCGTCAATTTCCACAATGTGTTCTGGCCCCCCGATTTTCCGGTTGTCCTGCACCAAAATCTCAATACAACCTTCCCGGCAGAAATTGTACCAATCAACTATGGTATGGTCAGAACCGATACGCAGAGTCATCCGTACATATTTCTGGGGAAGTTCATAAATCCAGCAATGGATCAAGCCCAATATAGTCTTGTAGGATAGGTGTGACCCCGAGAAGAAGGAGCCAGTCGGATTTGCTCTCAGTTTCCGACATCGTCGAACATTACACCACCACTGGAAGGTTTCGCCATGCTTGACCAGGCCGAATGTGCCTTCTTCACACTTATCACACTGACTGCTAAAATCGCCAATAAGGCCACTTTTCATTAAAAATATTAATAATGACCTTTCGTCATTACATAGAAGCATCAAATCAATTAACGAGACCGGATCGGCCGCGGCAAACTGTTCGTGGGTGGGATCGCACGAGGTCGCGGGAGGGCACGAGGACGAAGCCATGTCGGGAAGGACAGCAAGAGGCGACTGGGGAGGTCGCATGGCTTTTTGGGTCGGGGTCGTGATCGGGGCACACGAGGCCGTGAGCTGTTTCGGGTGTAACTACTTACCTTGGCGGATGGATTTGCGGCGCGGGCAGAAGGATATGCGACAACTCGATTTATGTGTACATGTAAATTTAACAGCTTATTATAGAAAATTTTCCGAAATGCAATACATGTTTATAACCTTGCTAAAAATGAACATGTACCTATTTGTATAACATATGCTGTAAATAGCAACAAAGTATTCCCTAAATTCAGCAGAAAATATATGTAATCGAATAATTCAACAGAAATGAGTTTGTTTCCATTACGAATAATCGTAACGTAGTCATGTGACGGAAAGCAAATATACCAAGAAGATGAAATCATTTTCCCGATTCCAAGCAGAAGAAGATAAGATAAGGTTTGCAATTTAACTTAGACTATGAGAGGAATTGGTCTAATTTTAGCTCTGTAGTTTTCGTATGATTTCCTGACCTTTAACTAAGTAAACCTTTGAATATAAATAGAGATCTGTGTGATTTTTAGCTCCAGGTATCTCATTCCAAGGCCTCAATCTTTACAAAGCGACCCAATAACTGTAAACACAGTCACTTCTGATAAGTGACCTTTCCCAAGTGATTCAATAAAATGAAAGAATAAGACAATGAAAAGTTATTTGCTATATTTATACAACAGATAAATAAATACATAAATAAACAGATATTCGACAGCTGTCGGTGATCGGAGGCGCCCTAGAGAGCTTCGGGTTCTCAGTAAGTAGAAGCTTGAGTTCCATAGACTGGGGCAGGTCCTTTGTAAGTGGGTCTAGGGGCGTCGTAGGATGGGGCAGGGGCATAGGGCTTGGCTTCGGGGTACCTGGCTTCTCCGTGGTAAGCAACCTGAGCCCGGTAGCCGTTGTGATCGGCGGTGTAAACGACGGTCTGATTGTGACCGTCGGGGAGGAGGACGTGGTAGTCGCCGGTCACCACCTTCCCGTCGGAGGTGGACTTGTGACCGAAGTCGAGGTTTTGGTAGGCGTCCTTGACGACGTAGGAGTAGTCGAATGGCCTCACCCCTCCTGTTGGAAAGGAAATTATTATACTTACAATGATTCATCCCTGGTATTTACTTATTACATTAAATTTTATATATTGACTTCACTCTGTAACTGTTTATTAATGTATGGACAAAGCTTATCGGTAAAAATAAACTACATTATCAGCTTCAGCGGTCATACTAAATTCGATGTGTTCTCAAAACAAGGATCAATATCTGTTAAAGATGGAATAAATTTCTAATTAAAACTCCTGACTTCATGATGTGAACCCACGAAAAAATGTCAGGTTTACCTGGTAGCTCTGCTGATGCTTAGGGGCTTTGTATCCGTAGCCCTCAGGGGCATGGGAACCATCAGGGCGTCCCATGGCCAAGGCCACGAGGCAGAAGGATGCAAGTAGGAACTATGAAAACAGAGGATGTCAGTCATTTATTAGTATATAGGTTGATGTAATAATAGGTTCAAGAGGTTTATCTCTCTCTCTCTCTCTCTCTCTCTCTCTCTCTCTCTCTCTCTCTCTCTCTCTCTCTGTGTTAAAAGAGAATTGCTGTAGGTTTATGTGATCAGAGCATGTGATGTTCACTGTGATACAGTCTGTCTTTCTTTAAAGCTTTTGTCCTCATGTTCCTAATATTCTAACTTCTTTCAAAGGTGTCTTGATAATGTATAAAAGGAGTTTGTTTTTCTAATATAACCTGAGCTTCATTTGAAATATAATTGGTCTAGTAATCAAACGTCAAAGGCGATAATCACAAAAAAAATTATATGATCAATGTAACTGGATTTTCGAAATCTGTGTTGAAGGTAATAAACGTCGTCAATCATAAGAAATCTTGATTTCAGTAAATACACAAAGATAAATGCATGCGTAGCAGTGGAAAAAATAGCGAATAAAACTAATCTTGAATAATTGTTAAAATTTAAACTAAAAAACCTCAGAGTTTTAATTTATCAAATTATTTAAATATTTATTAACGTGTTTAGAGAGGAAAGTTAGCGAGTCAGGTTAATATGGGGTTAATCTTTGCACTTAATTATCCACTAAAAGGTGATATGGACTCGTCAAGGATGCCTAGATAGCTGTTTCACCTTGGAACACATGGCGTCTTCTTGTATCTGTTTCGGCAGACAAAGGATATCTGATTAGACTCGTCGAATCCGAAGAATATATACTCGGTCTTTATGCCGGAGGTATTAAACACCACGCCTATCTGTATTTGGAGAGAGAGAGGGAGAGAGAGAGAGAGAGAGAGAGAGAATATGAAGTGCTCTTTAATTCTTATCTGAAAATACTAACAAAGATTTCTCTCTCTCTCTCTCTCTCTCTCTCTCTCTCTCTCTCTCTCTCTCTCTCTCTCTCTCTCTCTCTCCTTTTCACTGCGGCCTATGATCTTTTCCTTGTGTTTTAAGATGAAGTTATTTTTGCGATACAAAAATGACTAGAGGGAGAAATGGCCTGTTTATTTTATTCGATAAATTTATTTTTTTCATTGGTTCTGTGTTTTCCGAAGTTAAGTGTTATTCTCCTTGCCCATCTGATTGCTTGTTCATCTCTATGTGGCATTCACTCTCTCTCTCTCTCTCTCTCTCTCTCTCTCTCTTAAAGACACACCAATGAAAATAGTTTTATTGTTTCACGTCATTTTTATGTAAAAGGCAGTTAAGTTTTATATATTTATGTCAAAGAAAACGATGTAAGACACTAAATCAGTTTCATCTTCATCCATGTATAGCAAGAATGAAGCATTTCTTGACAGATGTGACTTGAATATCACGTTACCTGAAAATTCCGTCACTTTCCACAACTCAGAAATCGGAAACGAATCTTTCATTTATATTAGAGCGACTGAAACTTTGAACTGTGGATTGCTTTGTGGTAAAAGACTTATCTTTATCCTGAAGTTTACGTTTTTAGATGTTACTGAAAAGAAAGCTGAATTGCCAGTTTGGAGGGATGTTTTGTAATGTGGTGAACAACAATGGTGGACTAAATAGCTAAATAAGGAAGTAAACCGACCCAAAAGGAAAGTGATTTCTTGATAGATTAAGATTTAATTGGCTTAACAACCACTATGTCCTGTAACATTGATCGTAATTTTAAAAAAGAGTTACATAATCATTGAAAACTGATAAGGTGCAATATCAGGCTTTTTTTGTAAGAAAATATCATGAACCATAGATTTTTTAGACAATAGTGCCCCGCTAAATGAGGAGTTTGCAGTTGGCCATAAAAATTCTTTAAACATTAGAGAGGTTTCCCCTGAAATAAAAACTTATTACTAAATACTCTTTTCTTTTTATAGTTAGTTAGTTATCTTATTGACAAAATATACAATTAGTAGAAATTTGTCCACAAAGACACATAATACCAAATATACAAAGTAGTCAGTAATATCTTTTGTTCTTGGAAGTACATGGCCTACAAAGAAAAATACAACAACAAGAAAAATACAATATCAAGTACAGATAACATAAGCCTACAAGGTTATAAAAAAAAAAAAAATAAGGAACTGACACCTGTGATATGTTTAAAATTCAAAGTTGTTCGTGTATAGTTGAATGAGGAGTGGGCTCACTAGGTACTTCTCATATCAAAGATGGACTCAATTTCCATGTCAGAGAGAAATACATGAGAATACTAATGGGTGAAGGGATTATAACCTATATTGTGTGGTACATAATTTGACCTGTCCAGTCTCCAGAAGATAACTACCTATTTAGCGAAGCAAAGATAAAATCTCAGAAGTTCCAGAGGAAGATAATTTTAGTCTGTGTTACTCAAAAGACCGGTATACATTAGGTGTACTTTAAAAAGAATGACATGAATTAACATTATCGCTTATTTCTACTGCTATATGTGGCGTTGAAGTTATCGCTAACTTCTACTGTTATTATCTGTGGTATAGAAGAGGATGAGGAGCTATTGGGTAGAACTGAATTTCCCTAGTGTTTTAGCAACAGAGGTCCTCAATTTCTATGCATGAGAATTACATATAAAACATTTATTGCTGACGAAGTGACTTGATATCAGTGGAAATCACAGTAAAAAAAAGTATTTTCGAACTTTATTTTGATTCATGGACCAATAACAACGCTTATTATAGAAAATTTTCTGAAATGCTGTACGTGTTTATAATGTAGCTAAAATGTAGTTTATGGTTTTTGTAGAAAAACTGATAGTAGCAGAAAATTATTCCTTAAAAATTGATCCGAAAAACATATAATTAAATAACTCAGTTTAAAGGAGAAAATTTCCTTGACGAATGCTCGTAACATAGTGTTACGGAAAGTAAATAGGCCAAGGTAATGAAATAATTTTCCTAGTTCCAAGCTGAAATGAAAGAGAAAGGTTTGCAGTTTATCTTAGGATATATGGAGTATGAGTCTAATTTTAGCTCTGTAGTTTCGCATGATATTTTCTGACCTTGTATTGAGTGAGCTATGATTGGAAATAGAGATCAGCTAAAGATTTGTAGCGCCAGGTCATATCATTCCAAAGCTTCCTCCTTTATCACAAAGAGATATTCACATAGAATAGAAGACTTGCTGATATAAATTCTTTAAAACGCAGGAGCATTTGGACAAAGAAAAATAATTGTAAGTCGGAATTTGTAGTTACAGGATGTAATATGAGAAATGGGTTCAAAATAATCAAGCTGATTACGAACGAAATTGTAATTGTTACTCAAAAGTGCCTCGGTGGCTTGGTCGGTATGGTGTTGGCGTTCCACCTCGGTGGCCGCGAGTTTGATTCTCGGGTAATGCATTGAGGATGAAAGATGTATTTCTGGTGAAGAGATTCACTCTCGACGTGGTTTGGAAGTCACGTAAAGCCGTTGGTCCCGTCGCTGAATAGCTGATCAATTGGGTGAATGATAAGCTGAAGGAAGCAGCCCAAGAGAGAGCAACCAAACAGGAGAAGGAGAGGGAAGCACAAGACAGAAGAGAAGCAGCTGAGAGAGAAGTGCAAGACAGAAGAGAAGCGGCTGAGAGAGAAGCACAAGAAAGAAGAGAAGTGGCTGAAAGAGAATTTCAAGCTGCTGAAAGGGAGAAAGAAAGGGCACATGAACTGCCTATGGCAGTCCAGAGTGCCACCCTGGCCCCCCCGAGTCCCACGCCTCCTTCGCCCTCTCACCTCCACAGTATGGGCGGCCTCATTAGGGCTTGGGACGATAACGAACCCGACACCTGGCTCGATCATGTCAAGCAGGTGTTCAGGAACTTCAATCCAACCCCTCAGGAAGTGGCCCTCCTCCTTGGCAAGCATCACGCTGGCAAAGGGCGGACTGCGTTCGGGGCCCTTCCCCTGAATGAGCGACACGATCTCACCCTCGTCCGAGAGGCAATTCTTGGGCTTATGAATTGACCCCAGACCGGTGGAGGCAAAAATGGAGGACAATGCCCAAGGAGGCTAACCAGACGTGGACAGAGTGGGCAGCTATGAAAGCACCGGCACTCCATAGGTAGACGAAGGCTTCCAACCCAACATCTGTTGAGGAGGTCTTAGAACTCTTCCAGTTAGAGGACTTTCTTGCCTACGCCCCCCCTAATCTTGCCACCCACTTGGTGGACAAGGCCCCTAAGACTCTTTTGGAATGCTGTAAATGGGTAGATGCCTATGATACCCACCATCCATTGCAGAGTTCTTTAAAGAAGAAAATACGTCCCGCTCTCCCCCTCACTCCTGCTGCCACCTCTCAGCCTACCCAGCGCCCCAATTACCTTCCTCAGAAACCTGTGTGTGGGCATTGCAACAAGCCAGGTCACACCACCGAGCAGTGCCTCTCAAAGGTAGATCCTCCTCAGCAAGCTGCTGCCACTCCTCCAAATGGACTACCCAATCACAGTAACAAAAACAACGGCCACTGGAACAGAAACAACAGGCCCTGGCCTGATTTTAGCAAGAGTTTCTGTGTTACCTGCAGAGTGCATGGGCACACTGCTGCCTGGGCGGGATGCCCCAAGAAAGCTACTGTTTCTGAAATTGCTATGGCCATGACAAATCCATCCTCTCTAGGCCCCCCTGCTCAGGGCCCCATATTTGTCGCACCTCCAAGAGGTCGCTATCCTTCCCACCAGGTCCGAGCTTTCGATGACACTGATGCGCAAGTCTCCATCATCCTAGAGGATAAAATTCCTTACAGAGATAAGGTTGATAGGCATCAGTTCGTGACGATAGAGAGCCTCAACCATGTCAAAATGTTCCTACCTACTTTCTGGTTGAGAGTCACATGACCTCACCATTCGAAAATATGTACCATGGCAGTAGCAAACTATATACCAGGAGGTTATGATGTCCTGCTAGGACATTTTAAGTCCTCCTCCTAACTTTTATACCGTATCAGGGCCACCGCCCTCACGTAGCTCCAGACCCGTTTCACAGGCCTCCAAGGACTACCTCTGCACAGCCAGTGCCACTTGAAGATGCCAAGCAGTGCCAGGCTCCATCTCTCATGGATGTTGAGCCACGTTTGAGTCCTTCCACTGAGTCAGAACCGGCCTTAGTGCCAGTGCCAGGGCCAGACTCGAGTTTTCCTCCTGGAGCTCTAAGTCCCGGTCACTCTCCCTCAGTTGCCTTGGCCCAACTACTCATGCCGGCCGTCAAGGAAGAGCCAATTCCAATAGGAATCCTCCAGGACACCCATGAATATAGTGGACACTCCACCCATGGGGCGGCCTCGCAGCCCACCCCAACGTCGGTCCTCCTCACGGGTAAGCCCATCCCGAATACCATCACCTCATCAATCCCCCTCCGTCAGCAGCGAACCGATCCCGGAGTAATGACTCTGACGAATCCTATTTGGCCGAAGAACTCGGGGAACCAAGCCACGCAGCATTAGGCACGGGGACAAGAGCCAAGGCTCCAGTTGTCGCAGCAGCTGGAGCAGATGCCCCTTCGGAATCTTCAAAGGGCTTGGATCCTCCAAGAACCCCCAAGGCATCATCAAACTGACCTCGGAGAGGTCAAAGGAAGAAGGGAAAAGGGCGTCGAGGTTTTCCAAAACCTTACAAGAGCCAATAGCCTCTCTGCACTAGTGCTTGGCACAGTGCCACCCTCTTTAGAGAATTCTGACCCTCTCCATCCAGAGGAGAGTGCCAGACTCTGCTACTTCTACTTCTTTCTGACCCTTTTGTAACTTTCTTATTTTCCTTTTGTATTGTCTGTATCCTATCTTCCTTGGTTTCCTTTCTTCATATTTACTGCCTTGTGGCATTTGTTGTATATTGTATGCTCTGCTTAGGCAGAGCCACACTGCCAGCTACCCTGGCCTTGTATAAATTAGTACTTCTTTACGAACTACTGTCGTAAAAGTGCCACAATTGGCACAGTGCCCTATTCTAGGCACTTCGAATTCCATTTAACTTGGGAAAATTTTAGCCAGCAAACGTTGCTATAGCTTAGAGATAATTTCGAAGCCTGGCTCGTTTATACATTAGTTGGTTAGCTGTTCTGATTTAGTGTTATTCCCTAGTCTTTATATTTTGTGAGATTGACGTTGTTTTGAACGAATTTACATTTCGTTTCTTATCTGTGTGTGTGTTTTCTTATTTAATCCCTACGAAGAATTACTCCATTAATTTTCCCCTTGTTAGTGCACTAATGTTAGTGCTGATATAATTAATACTGTTAGATGTTTTCTTGTTACGAGACAAAGTAACTTCATGAAACCGTAGGGCCATTAACACACCTGAATGTGGCATATCGATCCATCAGGGTAAACAGATAAGACCTGTTACCCTGAACAACTGAGTTAGTAGTATTATGTAGGATGTAACTTACCTGTAGGTCTAATTAAATATCTAACCACTTATTGTTGTTCATTGTTATTCTCAGTGTGGCTTCATATTTTAAGTGTATTTGAATATAGAAAGTTGATCTTTATTCAATTCACACTTCATTTTGCTTAATTCTATGCCTGTCGAGTAAGACTTCATGAATATTATAATTGGCAGATTTTGAATATTGCTTATATTATAAGTCTACTCAAGGGATAATGGAAGGCTCAGTAATCTATATTGCAATTGGTCATTGTTCTGGCTTGTCTTGTCCATTCCAACCCGTCCAGGGTTGAAATGTCCTCTAGAATGGGGAGGTGTTCAAGATTTCAGCCAGAAACAAGGAAATAAACAGTCTTTTACCCAAGTTTAAGGAACCTATACGAGTTGCCCCTTCGACCTTGGAGGAATCCATTCTCCTTTTTCTTTTGTAAAGCTATCCTCTTCTCTCATTGGTGCTTGGAATTACCCCCTGGAAAGCAGCAGCCCAGATGCCGCTGCCCCCCCCCCCAACAACTCCTGGGCCTGAGTTTCCCATGCTTTGGGAAGCCCAAGTATATTTTTAAAGTCCATAATGTCCAGACTTAGAGAAGAAGACATCCTGCATCCTCACTAAAGGTACTGTATGGGAAATTCCATTTCAACCAGGGAAGTGTTTTATCTTTGTTTGTATTTTATTTCATTTTCCAAGGCGACTTGTGCAGTGTTTCATTCCCCTTCGCCATCTGGGCTCAATTCTGTAATTACTCCCGTGTGATACTAGTAATATTCCCCCAGTGAATTTAAGCCACGAAATAGTTTCCTGCTGCCTGGTAAATTTCCCCCCTTAGTCCTCATTTCATTCCCCCCTGAGTGGCCTTTTGATTGAGAGAAAACAGTGAGTAAAGTTTCCCCACGTGTGCCCTGCCTTATGCCTTGCCCCCTTTACTTGCAGACAAAGGCTGTGTATGGCTGTGGCAGAACTTGGAAGTCCTTCGAAGCTTGCAATTTTGCTCCGTTGCGCAATTTTCCTAAACACGTGACCGGGCTGCTCCCCCACGTGTTCGGGTAGACTGAGAGAAGTTCTCCTACCCTTGTGTTTCCTGGACCTCTGTAAATTTATATAAATACAGTGCTTTTAAAACTAGAGTCCAGCTTTTATGTAAATTCCTCCCTCTTCAGTAACCCTGGCCTTATGCCTGGGAAGTTTAGTTTTCAACCCTTTTTTTTCTTGTTCAAACCCCTCGTCCTCGAGTCAAGGCCTAAATTTTCAATGTAAATGTATTTTCTGGGAGGAGGCAGGGTGGAATTTTAAAAAATATATATAATCGAAGTATCAGTTACTATCTATGAATACTTTATGAAAACTTTTCATTTTTTATCTTTCCTAGAGGATTATAATTAAAGGCATATGAGCCGGATGTGTAAAGTACATTCTGGAATCTTGATTATTCTTCGGTATTTCCAGAAAGGTAATAGGCCAAGTCAGACCCGGACGTAAGACTTTATCGCCATGTAAATGCATATGATTATATCAGATATATTATATATGATATATATATATTATGTTTATATATATATATATATATATATATATTATTATATTATATTATACTATATGTTACAGGCAAATAGTTTTAACCTGGCATTTCGCGAAACTGCCTGAAAGTTCAGGCAGATAGCGGAATGCACTTGGGGACATTTGATCCCCCCACCCCCCATGGGCTAGTACTAAACAGTGACTCCACCTACACTATTTCACCGTATTTAGTACTAGCCCTTGAGGGGTCAAATATATTTTGTAGGGTTTAGTACTAGTCCCTTGGGCATCATATACATATATACTATATATATATATATATATATATATACATATATATATATATATACACACTATATATATATTATATATATATATATATGATTTTGTTTGTCTTGCATGCGTTTGTGTGTGTGAGTAAGAGAGAGAGAGAGAGAGAGAGAGAGAGAGAGAGAGAGACGCCTCGGTAGGTGGAAGAAAACACTCTTCTTAGCTTAAGATATTTTATTCATTATTTCATATTAACTACAGAGAAACCAATGTCTAATTGAAATTAATATTATGGAACCCACAGATCCTTTTATGTAAATATTTTGTGAGTTTTTTGATAGAGGATGCAATTTCTGATAAACCTGTAAAAGAAAACTATATAGACGACTTTGTCTTTACGTCGGCACTTTTCCTGTCCGCCCCCAGATCTTGAAAACTACTGAGGCTAGAGGGCTGCAAATTGGTCTGTTGGTCATCCACCCTCCAATCATCAAACATACCAAAGTGCAATCCTCTAGCCTCAGTAGTTTTGTTTTTTTTATCTTATTTTAAGATTAAAGTTAGCTATGATCGTACATCTGGCATTGCAACAGCACAGCCCACCACGACCAGCTGATAGTCTCATAGGCGATGGATGAGAGTTTCATATAGCATTATCCGCTGTACAGAATACTCGAATGCATATTTTACTTGTTTTTTTTTCCCTATGATTTACAGGTTCTTGTCATATATACCTAGTAAATCTCAACGAAAAAACAGAAATATTGAATCTGAATAATGTTTGGACATCATGACTCATAACTTACCTGATTTTTCAGGTGAAGTAGCAGCAACACAAGTTGATCACAAATTTATCACTGAACAAGAAATCATGTTCGTTAGTTGATCGAATCGAAGTGTTTTGAACGGCACTGATAAAAGACTATAGTAGATCCACATGAAACGTGCATCTGATGTCTAGGCCAGTACCATACGACACCCCTGATTGGCTGTTGATAAGCCAGTCACAGGGCTGGAAAGTCTCAGTCTTTCGAGAAAGTTCACATAGGCAGGATGTATGTGCCATGTTCCACCTCTCCTGAGGAATACTTTTGAAAGAAGTAACCGTCAGGAGAGGTGGAACATACATCCTGCCTATGTGAACACTCGAGAGAGACAAAGTTTCCAGCCCTGTGATTGGCTTATCAACAGCCAATCAGGAGCGTCATAAGTAAACTGGCTTAGACATCAAATGCAAGGTTCATATGAATCTAGTATAGTGTCCCCCAAGACTTCTGAATATAAATACTCGCATCAGCCTTAAATCTTAGTTGTTATTCAGCGTCAAGAGAAAATGAGGTGACAAAATTTTTTTTTTTTAAATAATGTTGAATATCTTTGCATTTTCAAAGAGTAATGAATTATGTTTGTGTGATTTAGAAAAAAAAAGAAGTTTTAATTACTTTGTTTTATTTCCACGCATCAATAAATAGGAAAACTACAGGAGCTCTATATATTTCAGTACTCGGGAGCACCATAGAGAGCTATGGGTTCTTCGTAAGTTGGAGCTGGGGCTCCATAGACTGGGGCAGGTGCTTTGTAAGCGGGTTTAGGGGCACCGTAGGATGGAGCAGGGGCATAGGGCTTGGCTTCGGGGTACCTGGCTTCTCCGTGGTAAGCAACCTGAGCCCGGTAGCCGTTGTAACCGGCGGTGTAAACGACGGTCTGATTGCGACCGTCGGGGAGGAGGACGTGGTAGTCGCCGGTCACCACCTTCCCGTCGGAGGTGGACTTGTGGCCGAAGTCGAGGTTTTGGTAGGCGTCCTTGACGACGTAGGAGTAGTCGAATGGCATCCCTTTCTGTTGAAAATAATGTGTAAATTTAACTATTAATCCTTGGTATTTACTTATGAAAAAAAAAAAACTAGGGTTTATAATCATGCTTCACTTTTGTAACAGTATTAATATAGGTAAAGGTACACATACACACACACACACACACACACACACACACACACACACACACATATATAAATAAATAATATATATATATATATATATATATATATATATATATATTCACATATATATATATAATATATATATATGTGAATATATATATATATATATTATAGTATATATATATATATATATATATATATTATATATATCACTTCCCTACTGATTATATTATCAAAACATATGATTCAGTATTCAACCCTGTAAATCAGTTCTCAATGACATTCAAATGAGTTTGCTATATAAACCATATTACCTATTAATAATTTGAATAAAATGTTTTTAGAAGTATGTCATGAATTAATTATTTATATATTAAAAAGAAAGTTTGACAAATGAGTCAACTTACCTCGTATGTCTCTTGATGACCGTAGCTCGGCTGATGCTTGGGGGATTCGTACCCATACCCCCCAGGGTGGGCAGGGGTGCCATCAGGGCGTCCTATCGCCAAAGCCACAATGCAGCAAGACGCAATTATAACCTGGTGTCAAAGTTGGTGGTTATAAAGTGAAATTCGTGAATAAAAGGTTACAAAAGTGAATAGTAGACCCTGGCAACGGGAAGAAATGTAAATTTTCACTTTAAATTCTGGGAAAAACACGAAATGCAAAAACTTTTTGGATATATAAAGCAAAGTCTTGCATTTCTCATCTGGGTTTTTATGCTAAACTACATAAGTTTATACCAACAAAATTTAAAAAGGGAAAGACCGTGGAAATATTTGCCACGATTTGCATCGTAACTCGAAACAAATAACCCATATTTTCAGATTTGAAAGAGGTTATGCCTGTGCATTTTAATATTATCCGGCAAAATTTGAGTCAAAGCGGTTTCAAAATGTAATACATGTGGTTACAATGCCAGAGTATTTGTAGCTGTCTATAAGGGAGGGAATGATATTCAGACTGTTATTAGAAATGATAACAAATTTATGAAATGTCATTCTGTCCTTTTAAGGTGTTGAAAAGCATTTGGCAGTCTAAAGAGAGATAAATAATATGCAAACTCTTAACAATTAATCGATGTATATTAATGAGGAAGAGCAAAAACTGACTGAATATCAGATAATCGTACCTTCTCTCTCTCTCTCTCTCTCTCTCTCTCTCTCTCTCTCTCCTTAATAACAGTATGCAAATCACATTCAATAATAAATTCGATTTGTACTGATAAGAAAAGACAAATTTTGACTAGTATTAGAGAACCCCTCTTCTTCTCTCTCTCTCTCTCTCTCTCTCTCTCTCTCTCTCTCTCCTTAACAACAGTATGCAAATCACATTCAAACAATTTAATCTATATGCACTGATGAGAAAAAAACAAACTTTTGACCGAGTATTAGAGACTCTTCCCTTTTCTCTCTCTCTCTCTCTCTCTCTCTCTCTCTCTCACCTTGGTGTACATGTCGGCTCCTTGTCTTAGCCTCGGCAAACAAGCAATGTTCGAATACATCCGTCCGTTGCAAACTTTATATACAACCTTTTCATGGCCGGATTTAAACGACCGGATTTTTTTTCCCTCAGTCATCTCCTTTCTCTTACCTACTATGAGATTCAGGGCCTCTGTAACACGGATTTTTGGATTTTGCTCCTTGTCAAAGCATCGGCTGTAGCTGAAAGTTGGACATATGTATATTTTACAACCACACACAAAATTTTGTCAGCATTATCAATAACCTAAAACCCAATAGTTTTTAATTTTTATAGTGTAAAAATTATCTAGCCGACGCCATGGACAATGATTACGAACCAAGAGTCGAAACACATTCATTACGTAAGCAAAGTAAACAGCTTTTGACGAAATGTTGCTCCGCCCATCCACTAGACAGAACTCATTCTCCTTGTTCCATCGGCTCTGAAACCCGAAGACTTTATGAATGGCGGAACGATACATAGATGTGGGTAGGGTATCTGTGCTAACGTAGTAATACTACTGTAGCAGTAGTGCCGCAACAGTATTGCGTAATATACATGAATTAAACGTTTAGGCCAACTGCTGGGATCCTTGAGGATCATTTAGCACTTCTTACAACTACTCGAGAAATGAGTTTTTATAGCCAGAAGTTAAATTTTCTAATCCAACAACGCCCATGATAGCCTTCAGTGTTATCCTGAATTATAACGAGGCCAAAGTGGGTGGAGCCTCATGAAGTTATCATTCTGACGATGATTACTGGTGAAGGTTCAAAGCCAAAATACGGTACCAGCTATTTTTTTTTTTAGTAAATAGGTAGATAGCCAATAAATAAAAATTGCTTGACATTGGGACTAGCAGTTATCAAATCAAGCTTGTCTATTATGTTTTTGAAAATTACCAACTATTCCCTACATCTTGTCAATCAGATTGTGACCTATAAAGTAGACTGTAATTTCTTAGGAAACTTATTTTGGGAGTTAGACAAATAATCGAAGTGTTTTTGTATTTATTAACATATTTTGTTGGTTTGTTCATTATGACAATTATCAGTGGAGAGGTTTCAGAGTTCATAGAGGTGTGCTTTGCTTTTTGTAGTTAAATTTGTTTTTGTCATTGTTGCCAGAGGTATAGCCTTCGTTAGGGGGGCGTATAGCAATCATCCATCGAGAAAGAGGGAAGGAATGCTGTCATAAGTTACGTAACGAGTGCGTTCGAAACCTTTTCTCTGAGTAAGTTGGCCCGTCTCAAAAAAAAGTCACTTTGACATTGTAAGTACCAAATTTATTTAACCTACTTAATGCAGAATGCAGTCAAAATTTATGTGTACATATAATGTGTATTCTGAATAAGCGTTATATTTATGAAATGAATAGATAAAAAGTTATTGCGAAAAAACCGTGTTACAGAGGCCCTGAATCTCATTGTAGTCTAGGAATTTGTGCCTCACTGGAAAGAGGAAAGACAGCTTATTTGTTGGCTGAAAGAGATCGTTGGCGAGCCAAAAGAAACAGGCGTTAGAAAAGGGTGTGATTTCTTGGTCATGTTTCTTTGATTTGACTTGGAAACAAAAAATCTTTGCTTAGACTCGCAGCTAGCAAGTCTTAATCCATCTCAATCCTTTGAATTATCCACTGACTTTAGACTTGTTGTTTGGTTGGATGACCCTAACAATTAAAAGGAAATAAGGCAAGTTTCCTCTGACAGTTGATGTCGTGATCTGACAGTTGATGTCGTGAAGGTACCAAGAAGTATATTAGGATACTTTCATATATAAATTCATAATTGGTGACTTCATCATATTGAGTTTTTTTTTAATGACAAGAACTGCAGAGATTTCATTATTAACACCTCCCGTGCCTAACCTTTCACAGGGCAGGTGCACTGGTCTCGGAGAGAGCCTCAGTGGCTTGGTCGGTATGGTGTTGGCATGCCACCTCGTTGGCCATGAGTTCGATTCTCGTCCATTCCATTGAGGAGTGAGAGATGTGTATTTCTGGTGATAGAAGTTCACTCTCGACTTGGTTCGGAAGTCACGTAAAGCCATTGGTCCCGTTGCTGAATAACCACTCGGAGCTTCTTGATTTTTAGCGTTTACTGCAGATATGATAGCTGGTCCTATGAAGACATATCGAATGCTGTAAAAGAAGCTGAGCATTGTTCTCAAGGCTAACAGTGTTTACAAAGATAATACCTGTAAATCCTTCGGCTTCAGATCTTTTGTTTTACAGTTCTTGTAATGTTCTCCTGTCCGGAGGTCACCAACCTCTTGATATTTCTGTCTTTTATAGAGGATAGCCCGATGCCATTATTCTCTATTTCCACAGTCATGGTACTTGTGATTTAGACCGTCATAGGAGGATATTTTGTTCGCTATCTTCTGTAATTCTTTTACAACAGGAAACTTTGCCATTTCACCTCCTGTTTGCACCTGTATCTACAGCCTGTAAAGGTGCCTCTTTGTTGCACTGCCCAGTAACAAAGGCCTTCAAGTACCTTTTCTGTAAAGTCCTGGAATATTCTACTTGGAAGCAAAGGTGATGGCGATGGTCTCAAATTTCGATGCTGCAGTGATATTTCATAACGTCATGGCCCTAGTCTTTGTTTATTATTATTATTATTATTATTATTATTATTATTATTATTATTATTATTATTTTGCGTGAACTTATGTACATATTGATTTGAATTTTGTAAATTTTCTTATATTTTTTCATTTAGTCTACTTTTCGCTCTGTTTTTCGACATTTTGAAGGTGTGCCGTGAATCATCCTGATAGTCTTAATGTGTTCTTGTTGAAGTCGTAATATTCTGTAGGAATGGTATTTTGCTTTGATCTGGAAATTCTATTCCTCAGGATTACTTTTAGAGCAGTTAATTAATTAAGAGTCTTTTTACATCACCGTGATTTATTATATCGCATTAAGCTACAAATGTCCTTTAATATCTAATTCCCTCTACCTGGGAATTAATATATTTTCTTATATGTTAACCGAGGGGAATTTTCTACAATTAAAAGCCTGTCCTTTGCTAACTTGTCCCTGCAGTAAAATAACCAGGTCTAGAGTTCTATATTAAAGCCGTGACTGTTATGGTGCCCTGTATGATGTTCTTAATGACACCGGCTTTTATTTTATAGCCTCTAATCTGTTGTCCTGGTAAGAAGAAAAATTACCATTGTAAAATTATGCAAATACTATGAAATAACTGTAAATCTGCATGAACGTATTTTTCTCATAAAAGATAAAAAAAAAAAATGTTGGAAGTTTGCGCACTAGGCTCACAGTTAATACATTATTTTTGTTTGTTCTTAGCCTCTTTTCGATGAGTGACTTTATTTTAAAAAATCGTTTAAAATAATAGCATGAAAATAGGGCGACGCAATGTCACAGTTTTTCAGTAGGTTTTATGATCCTTTTCGTTGAAGAGAATGGAAGAGAACTTCACAGACGAACACCTAACAACTCATAGTTTTGTCGTGACTTAACCTAACATGAGCATCGTTACCGTATTCCCCCCTACATAACCGGGGATTTCGACCCCGACCCCGCCACCAGGCTGGTGACCTTCAAATAAAACGCCTTGAAGAAATCGCCAAAAAACGGTTCAAGTCGGTTGATGTTAAAGGTGCTTCTCTCTATTTATGAAGCAAATTTACATAAAATGCACAGGTCAGACGCTCCATAAAAGACAAAGTAACAATAAATTTATTACTCGATTCACAGATCAGACGTTCCATAACAAAGTGGCAATAAATTTATCACTCAATTAACTAAAAAAATTGCCATCGGTGAGTGCCCATGGTTCAGGAACTCTTCATAAAATCTACCCAAGTGCAAGACGACATTTCAACTGGGAAATCTGCTCTATTGGTTAGTCAGAACGTTTAATCCCCCCCCCCCACATTGAGGACTGAGAGATGTGTATTTCTGGTGATAGAAGTTCACTCTCGACGTGGTTCGGAAGTCACGTAAAGCCGTTGGTTCCGTTGCTGAATAACCACTGGTTCCATGTAACGTAAAGACACCATATAAACAAACACAGTTTCTAGTTGTCTAAGTGATAATGTATGTTACCGTCTGCTTTAGCCGTTTATTTGTTATGTTTTCTGATTTTTTTTATGTTTTCTGATTTTCGCCAACTTCTACGGAATTATTTTTCTCTGATAGTGAATAAAATCTCGATTCCCCTTACTGAAATATCTAGATGTTTCAACGATAAAAACTAGAAGCGGAAACATTTATGGCAATGATGATAAAATAAACAATGTACTTATACATTCGGCACGCTGTTGAAGCACAAGTATTTGCAACATTTCCCTTTTTTTGAAGGCATATGGAGTAAGAGGTTTTTGAGTCTCAAAGGCTGAAGTGTGTGTAATATTCCCCGATTCTGTTTTGAAGACGAAAGAAAGCCAATGATATCGATCATGATTGACTGAGTTCTGCAAGATGGATGAAACTATGTAGCGGGAAATTCAGAATAATGTAGTTTTAAAATCATACAAAACGTATTCAAAATCACTTGAGTTCTTTCATCGTAGGCGGATTTCAATTATAATATCAAATTACACACAATTAAGGAAAAATGGTAATGGAACAGATGGTTAAGCAGTTAAATTGACGAAGATTATGAGTGTTGAGGGAAGTCCAGATGTTGATTGTAGCTTTTTTTATTACTTCCATAGTTAATGACATCTTTACTATTTCTATAAATGATAAGAGTAGGTGACAGAAACCAAAACCATTCAGTTTCTATTTATTTATTTGATGAATAAATACAGGAGTCTCTAGAAATAAACAGTTCAGTGACCGGGAATGTCACAGAGAGTTTCTAGTTCTTAATAGATGGGAGCTGGGGTTCCATAAACAGGGCCAGGTTCTTTGTAAGTGGGTTTAGGGGCCCCGTAGGAAGGAGCAGGGGCGCCGTAGGAATGGGCAGGGGCATAGGGTTTGACTTCGGGGTACCTGGCTTCACCGTGGTAAGCAACCTGAGCTTGGTAGCCGTTGTAGCCGTCGGCGGTGTAAACGACGGTCTGATTGCGACCGTCGGGGAGGAGGACGTGGTAGTCGCCGGTCACCACCTTCCCGTCGGAGGTGGACTTGTGACCGAAGTCGAGGTTTTGGTAGGCGTCCTTGACGACGTAGGAGTAGTCGAATGGCCTCCCCTCCTGTTGAAAGCAATTAAATCTCAATATTTACCCTGTGCTATGTGCTTATTTATAATTATTATTTATCATTATGACAATGCTTTCCTTAACAGGTATGTTCCTTTGTTATAAAAAGAAACAAATTTCTACTTAAATCTACTGATTTGATTTGAATCCACAAAAAAAAAAAAAAAAAAAAAAAATCGGTTATACCTCGTAGCTCTGTTGATGTTTAGGGGCATCATACCCGTACCCTCCAGGGGCATGGGAGCCATCAGGGCGTCCCATCACCACAGCCACAAGGCAGAAGGATGCAAGTAGGACCTGCGGGAACCAAGGATATCATTACCACATTGGTTAATGTGGTAATCTTAATAATACTGTGCAAAAGGATTTAGACTCAATCTCTCTCTCTCTCTCTCTCTCTCTCTCTCTCTCTCTCTCTCTCTCTCTCTCTCTCTGTTCATTTAGAATTGCTGTAGGTTTATGGGATCATAGCTTATACATTCCAACTGCATTTCACTGATATATTCATCTATTTTTTATATATTAATTTCCATGTTGTTACGTAGTCACTTCTTTGATAGTTTTCTTAATATTAATACATAAATGTAGTTGGGTTTTCTGATATAACCCTAGCCTGATGTTGAAATATTAAATTTAGTAAATATATTTTTAAGTTAAACAATTTAATTAAAATTTGAATTCTAAATGAGGATAACAAGAAACTTTGAAAATCACGAGAAATCTTGATTTCGGTAACTACACAACCAGAAGTAGTGGATAAGACAGGAAATAAGATATATCTTAACTAATTACTGAAATTTAAGTTAAGAAGTCTCATAGGTTCATTTGTTCACATTTTTAAATTGTATTAACATTAGTAAATAGGACTTATCAACATGTTCAGATAGCAAAGATAGTATGTTACAAACGAACAAGAGGTAGAACTTGATCCAGAATCCTTAATTTGGTGTCTCACCTTAGAGCACATGGCGTCTTCTTGTATCTGTTTCGGCAGACAAACGATATATGATTAGACTCGTCGTTTCCGAAGAATTTATACACGGTTTTCATGGCCAGAGGTATTGTTGACACCACGCCTATCTGTATAGTTGGAGAGAGAGAGAGAGAGAGAGAGAGAGAGAGAGAGAGAGAGAGAGAGAGAGAGAGAGAATATTGTGAAGATAAAAATAGTCAGAAAATAAAAATGTTCCAGTGCCCTTTCCATTTCTTTCCCCCACAGCTTAAGGCTCGTCTGCTGACCGCAATTTTGATGGATGGTTTTCAAAAGATGTTAGTCTCTCTCTCTCTCTCTCTCTCTCTCTCTCTCTCATATGCACACACACAAACAGAATAGAAATATATTGATTGTTTCAGTTCGTTGGTGCTATTTTCCTACTCTCTTGAGAGCATATCAGCTTCTGTATTCTTTTGGGAATCTCGTCTTCTGTAAATCTTTGGAATATTCAGCTTGGAAGTATTAGTGATGGAGATATACTCTAATTTTGAGGCTGCGATATACTATTTAAAAAAAAAACGCCATGCGTCCCCTCTTGGGTTTTTGACGATTTTTTTCCCGTATGTGTATATTGATTTGGATTTTGTCAGTCTTAGAATATATCTGATTTATTTGGTCTTCTTTCCACTTTGTATTTCTACAACTTATGCCTGCCACTGTTTGGGTGGAAAAGTTTTTTTTTTTTTTTTTTCCATATAAAATGGCTGATGTTAGCTTTAGAAAACGGACAACATTTTGAGTACTTTCTCTGAGACGTCTTGATAGCATTTAATTTAGCAATATTCCATATGTTGTGATACTTTTCAGCGCTCTTGAAACTGTGTACTGCTTCGGATTCATTTTTGAGCAGTCAACGAAGAGCCAGTCCCTGTATTATATCCAGTTACAAAACTGTTTTGCTGCCTTGACGGTAAAAGCTGCCCTGTGTAATGCTGTTAATCATGTAGCAGAACGCAGAAGGGCCTTAATCTGAGGATCTGTATGTATAAAATCAAAGGAGTTTGGTGGGTAGGCAGCCAGTGAAGGCAACTTACAGGTGGCTGGGGGGCGATGGAATTAGTATCCTGCATGAAAAGTAGGTAACGACAAGAAAAAGTTTGGGAACCTCTGCTCTTAATGATACCAGCTATACGGTTTTATAGCCTCTGTTCAGAGAGAATTTTGCGATTGCTAGGCTGACAGTAAAACTGATTGGTGTTTGTAAAGTGCCTAGTTGTTGTCGTTGTACTCTTATTAGGGTTAGCTGAGAGAGAGAGAGAGAGAGAGAGAGAGAGAGAGAGAGAGAGAGAGAGAGAGATAACCTTCCTGACGAACACCTAACAACTCGTAGTATTTATTTCAGGATCCTCACAACGTATCCGGGGCCTTCGACCCCCATACCCCTACCGCCACTAGGAGAGCCTCGAATTAAATTCCATAAAGAAATCGACAAAAACTATTGCAGTTAATTGATCCTGCATTTATTTAAATAATGAACAAGTCTCATGTTTCTTTCATATGTTTGTTTACATGCTTTCTTCAGTATTAAAGAATGTCTTACGTGTACATGCCTTAGAAACGCGCCATAAAATCCACCAAACTGCAGAGCAAAATATGCCTGTACAGAGTCTGCTGGTTTTGTTAATCAGAACCTTTGACTCTGTCTGTCTCTAAATGTATGAATGATCTGGGAGTTACCTTCATGGTTAGCTAATTATTCAAAAATAACCCTAAGTGCTGATTTTATCACTTGATAGCTTAGCTCTTTAAACTTCTTGTGATAGAAATGTCTTTTTATTTTTAATATTTTTATTTCATTTTTATATTTTTTTCTCCTACCTCGATGGGTTTTTCCCAACAGAAATTTCCTGAGTTGTCAACAGTATCAAAAAGAAGAGAAATATTACAAACCGTGCTTATGCAGTTGGCATGTTGGAACAAAAGATGCTGCACAATTTGCCCTTTGTGAGGGCATATGGTGCAAGAGGCACGAGTCTCATGAATGAGGCTGAAGTGTGTGCCATATTCCCCGATTATTATTCGAAGACGAAAGAAAGTTAATGACATCTACCTTGAATGATGGAGTTGTTCTGCCAAAATACCCGAAAATTCATCAATAGCTTTAGTGGTTTTCCCTTGTGCTGTTATGAATATATATTAGTATTTACTGGATTAGCGCCTCAGTGGCGTGATCGGTATGGTCTTGACTTGCCACCTAGGTGGCCGCGAGTTCGATTCTCGGGTATTCCATTGAGGTGTTAGAGATGTGTATTTCTGGTGATAGAAGCTCACTCTCGACGTGGTTCGGAAGTCACATAAAACCGGTGGTTCCGTTGTTGAATAACCACTGGTTCCATGCAACGTAAAAACACCAGACAAACAAACTGGATTAAAATAAAGTTTTCTACTTATAGAGAATTCAGAATAATTTATTTTGAAATTAAAGCATCTGCATTCACAATAAAATCTGCTCTTTCGTCTTAGGAGCATTTCGTTTATGTGATCAGAATATACTAATTTGAGGAAACACTTTAGTGAAGCAGATATAAATCTTGAAAGTTTATGACAAATTCTAAATTGATCGCGAACACTGACATTGTGATAACACTAGTAAATCACTAGCATTACTGGTTACCATTTGCATTTGAGTGAAGATGGCAGCCATTTTACATTAATTAAATGATCAATGCCATCTTCAGTATTTTCTTTATAATAATATAAGAGGAGGTGACTGAAACCAAAGCCTTTCACATATTTATTCTATATATTTATTTAATTAATAAATATAGGATATCCTAGAACTAAACCATCCATTGACCGGGAACGTCTTTGAGGGATTTTTAATAAGAGGGAGCTGGGGCTCCATAAACGGGGGTAGGTTCTTTGTAAGTGGGCGCGGGAGCACCGTAAGTGGGTTTATGGGCGCCATAGGATGAGGCAGGGGCATAGGGCTTGGCTTCGGGGTACCTGGCTTCTCCGTGGTAAGCAACCTGAGCCCGGTAGCCGTTGTGATCGGCGGTGTAAACGACGGTCTGATTGCGACCGTCGGGGAGGAGGACGTGGTAGTCGCCGGTCACCACCTTCCCGTCGGAGGTGGACTTGTGGCCGAAGTCGAGGTTTTGGTAGTTGTCCTTGACGACGTAGGAGTAGTCGAATGGCCTCCCCTCCTGTTGGAAAAAATTATATAAGTGTAATGAAGAATCCTTGGCATTTATTCATGACCAATCACAATGTTTATTATTGTTTTCACTCTTATAATTACGTTTATGTAGTAACAAACTGTATCAGTGAAGAGTAAACTTTTTCATTATCAAACTTCATCAGTCACACTAAATTCAGTGTTTCTAAACAGCGATGTTTTACATAAAACTATCGACTTAACGTCACTCAAAACACTAACACAAACTCCTTTTATACCTCGTAGCTCTGATGATGCTTAGGGGCATCATACCCGTACCCTGCAGGGGCATGGGAACCATCAGGGCGTCCCATCGCCACAGCCACAAGGCAGAAGGATGCAAATAGGACCTGCAGGAACCAAGGATAACATTCAATAATTAGTATTGGTTGGTGTACTAATCTTAATATACTGTGCCAAAGGATTTAGGCTCTCTCTCTCTCTCTTTCTGTTAATATAGAATTGCTGTAGGTTTATGTGATCATAGTATATACATTCCAACTGCATTTCACTAATATACTCATCTATGCTCATAAATGCTACCAAAGTGCAAAAAATATACAAGTTCAGTTGGAAAATCAGCTCTATTGGTCAGTCCGAACGTTTAATTCCCACAGTCTTTTAACAATAATGTATCAAAGTAGTTGGGTTTTCTGATGTAACCTGATCCTGTTGTTGAAATATTAATTTAGTAACTAACTTCAAATATGGTTAGCACAACTAAAACTTTTGAATGAGACAATGTAATCAAATTTCGAATCCGGTGTGAGGACAACAATAAACTTTTAAAATCATGAGAAATCTTGATTTCGGTAACTACACAAGCAAAGGATTGGATAAGACAGGAAATAAAAGATATTTTAACTAATTACGGAAATTTAAGCTAAGAAGTCTTAAAGGGTTCTTTTGTTCACTTTTTAAAAATTGCATTAACATGAGTAAATAGCACTTATTATCATGTTCAGATAGCAAAGATAGTATGTTACATTTATGGTAGGTTAATCAAAGTTGACTCTGATTCCATATGCACTGTAGATAGTTAAGGGCACATTCGAAATTTGGGAAACGAACAAAAGGTAGAACTTGATCCAGAATCCTTAATTTGGTGTCTCACCTTAGAGCACATGGCGTCTTCTTGTATCTGTTTCGGCAGACAAACGATATCTGATTAGACTCGTCGTATCCTAGGAATTTATACACGGTTTTCATGGCCAGAGGTATTGACACCACGCCTATCTGTATTGTTGAAGAGAGAGAGAGACAGAGAGAGAGACAGAGAGAGACAGAGAGAGAGAGAGAGAGAGAGAGAGAGAGAGAGAGAGAGAGAGAGAGACAGAGAGAGAGAGAGAGAGACAGAGACAGAGAGAGAGAGAGACAGAGAGAGAGACAGAGAGAGAGAGAGACAGAGAGAGACGAGAGAGAGAGAGACAGAGAGAGAGAGAGAGACAGAGAGAGAGACCTTACCTTACAGACCTTACATCTTGTTCGGGTTACCCCAGGTCCCTCAGTGTGAGGCACCTCTAATGTCTACCAGAGTGTTGCTAGTACATCTTCCGGTATATTTTGCATCTTCCAATCTTGGATGGTCTGGGATGCAGTTTAGATATTTGTCGAGCTTATTCTTAAACACATCTACGCTCACTCCTGATATATTCCTCAGATGAGCTGGCAACGCATTGAATAGACGCTGCATTATCGATGCTGGTGCGTAGTGGATTAATGTCCTGTGTGCTTTCCTTATTTTTCCTGGTATAGTTTTGGGCATTATTAATCTACCTCTGCTTGCTCTTTCTGATATTTTTAGTTCCATGATATTTTCTGCTATTCCTTCTATCTGTTTCCATGCCTGAATTATCATGTAGCGTTCTCTTCTCCTTTCTAGACTATATAATTTTAAGGATTGTAGTCTTTCCCAGTAGTCAAGGTCTTTAACTTCTTCTATTCTAGCTGTAAAGGACCTTTGTACACTCTCTATTTGTGCAATATCCTTTTGATAGTGTGGGTACCATATTATATTGCAATATTCAAGTGGACTACGAACATATGTTTTATAAAGCATAATCATGTGTTCAGCTTTTGTTTCTTGTTTTGGAAGTGCCGTAACAACATTCCATTTTTGCTTTACATTTTGCAACAGAATTGCTATTTGATCATTGCTAACATGTTCCTATCATCATCACACCAAGGTCTTTAACTGCTTCCTTATTTGTGATTGTCTCATTATTAGGTCCCCTATATGCATATATCTTTCTTTCTCTGTCTCCATAATTTATTGATTCAAATTTATCAGAGTTAAATACCATCCTATTTACCTCTGCCCAATCATATACTTTGTTAAGATCTCTTTGTAGAGCGTTCCTATCTTCATCACAAGTAATTTCTCTACTTATTCTTGTGTCATCTGCGAAACTGTTCACTACCGAATCCTTAACATTACTGTCTATGTCCTCAATCATAATAACAAACAGTATTGCAGCTAACACCGTACCTTGCGGCACACCGGATATTACCTTGGCGTTCATCCGATTTCTCGTCGTTTGCAATAACTATCTGTTTTCTGTTGTGTAAAAATTCTTTTAACCATCTTCCTAATTTATCCACGATATTGTGTTTTCTCATTTTCTTCGCTAAATATTATGGTCTACTTTGTCAAAAGCTTTTGCAAAGTCTAAATAAATAAACCACATCTGTTTCATTTCCGCTTTTCATATTTTTGAATATGTTCTCACGGTGGACTAACAGTTGGGTTTGTATACTTTTTCCGGGTACGAAACCTTTATTAAACAAATTATTTTTTATTAAATGTTTCATAATATTTTTCTTCATTACCCTTTCATACACTTTCATAATATGTGATGTAGACTCACAGGCCTATAATTACTTGCCTCTAGTCTTGATCCACTTTTGAAAGTAGGGGTAATATATGCTAATTTGTGCTCATCATAAATCTTGCCTGTATCTACACTTTGTCTTAATAATATTGCAAGTGGCTTTGCGATAGAATGAACTACTTTCTTTAACAAAATAGCAGGCACTCCATCCGGCCCTGCAGCAGCTCCATTTTTAATTTCATTAATAGCCTGCACAATATCAGCTTCATTAATATCTATGTCAGCTAAATATTCACTATTTTCATCCCTTACTTCTATATCATTATCTTCATTATCTATTCTAGGGGTGAATTCTCTCTTATATCTTCTGCCAATATGTTGCAAATTTCCTTTTTTTATTCGTTAATCTACCCTTCAATTCTTAGAGGGCCTATCTATTCTTCTTATTCATCTTCTTCGCATATGAGTATAATAGTTTGGGATTTTGCTTGATATTTAATAGGGTTTTTTCTTCCAAGTCCCGTTTTTCATTTTCTTTTGATTGTATAATCTTTTGTTCTGCATTTTCTATCTTACTTTTTAGTTCTATAACTTTCCATGAATTTTTTTCTTTTGCAAGACCTTTTTTCCACTTTCTGATTTTCTGGAACAAGATCCTTCTGTCTCTTGGTATGCATGACTGATGTTACTTTTCTTCTTCGGTATATATTTATCCACTATTTTCTCTAATATTTTATATAATATCTCCGTATTTACCTTTATGTCATCACTTACGAAAATGTTATCCCAATCTTTGTTTAATTCTTCATTTATTTCTGACCATTTTATATTTTTACTGTAGAAGTTGTATTTTCCATATCCTTCACACTTTTTCATTTCTTGCTTATCCCTGTTTTCACTTGCTTTGGTATGGACTGTTAATTCTATGACATTATGTCTGAAATACTCGCATTATAAACTATTATTTCTTTAACATTAATTCATCTCGTTCACAAATACTAGGTCTAAAAGTATTTTCCTTTCTTGTTGGCAGGTGATTTATTTGTTGAATGTTGTATTCTAGTAGCATATCTAATAGCTTTTCGAATTGCCTCTTATCTTCTGCACTACTATTACTCTCTTTTTTATATGTATAAGTACATCCACAATCTCCTATTCGTTCTTTCCAGTCTACGAAAGGAAAGTTGAAGTCTCCAGATAGGAGAATAGTCCAGTCCTTGTGATTTCTACATATATCATCCAATTTTTCTATTATTAAGTCAAACTCTTTAGTATTAGGAGGTCTATATATTACTTATGTTCATTAATTTTTCAGATTCAAATTCTACGCTATTAGTTCACATTCTGAGTTACTATATTTCTCATATATTTTTCCTTGTTTTTTGTCTTTCCCATATATTGCGGTTCCCCCTTGATTCCTATTTTTTCTATCTGATCTATAAGTTTGGAACCCTTTTATTTGATCATCATTCCCAGTCTCTTGGGAATACCAGGTTTCACTTATATTCATTATATCTATTTTCTTTTCAATTTGGGTTTAGTTCTTTCTAAGTACTCTATTTTTCTTTTTGAGTTACTCGTAACTAAACCCTGCGCATTCATCACTATGATGGTTTGCGTGTTTTCTCCTTCATTTAATATTGGCAATAATAAGGATTTTCCCATGTCTCTTTCCTGTTCTGGTATGTTGTTCTTTTTTTCATTTCCAGAAATTCTGACATTAAAAAATCCAACTTTTCCATAATATTTGTTCTTCCTTCATCATAATTATTCATTTTGTGGTCTGAATCTGCAATTTTCTCCATATACGCAATATCCTCTTGCATAATAAAAACAGTTTATTATCTCTTGAGTAGAATCTTGGAGCTGATGCATTGAAATTTTTTTGCTGACACCTCGCATATCTCGTTGATGGCTTGCTTTTTTCTTTTACCTGATATTCTTCATTCCTCTCTTTATTTGTTTCTTTCTTATTTTGTATTTTATTACTTGATTGGTTATTTATTTGATTATTTTTCATGGACTACAGGGGGGAGTGCATATATTTACATTTTTTGTTCGAACTTACATCCTTTTCCTTCTTTTAGGTTTTTGCATATTTTTGGATGTAGATCTCTGCAATCATCCTCATAGCCATCTAGGTATGCACATTTACCATATATTTCATAGTTGTGACATACCTTAGGATGTTTGTAGTAACATTTTTCTCCAAATCTGCAATTCCCTCTTTTCAAAAGGTTGCAGACTTTGTCTTTTTTGTATATTTTTTCCTCTTTCCCGTCATTGTGTAGATCTGGGTAGAGCCTCTTCGGCATTTTTTTTGTGTTGCCATATCGTAATTTATTTCTTCGTAGGTATGCTGCTTTATAGCCTCATATGTAGTATCAATGAGTATCTCTGCATCCATACTTTTATCTTGTTATTTGTTTTCCTTATCTTTTTCTGTCATTTCAGTTTGTTTACTTCTCTTACGTTTCTCTTCTTCTTCTTCTTCTTCTTCCTCTTCTTCTTCTTCTTCATCCTCAACTATTTGTACATTCAATCTTGATTTAATAACATTGTCTATCCATGGTAGACATGTTGAGCAAAAAATTCTTGTGTCTTTTCTCCTATCTTGCATTACCTCAGCACACTGTGGATGGGTCGGAATGTTGCATGCAGCACATTTTCTGATTAGGTTTTGTGGATTAACTATGCTATACCACACCTTACACAGTTTACATGCTTTTGGCATTCTTTTTCCTAATGCATCAATTAGGATATTCACAAGGTTCACCTTATCATTTTCTTTGTCGGAATATGTTGGTTTATGTATATTTTCTTTAGAGTCTCTTGACCACTTGGATTTTATTTGGAACTTCTCAATTATTTTCAAGATGTTTTCATTTGATTTGTTCCAGTTTGAAGGATTGTATCCTTCTAATATATCTATGAATGCTTTTGTATCTTTTTGGTTAGGACTGTTGCTGATTTCATAGATCAGAAATGCCAGTTCCCTTCCTGCTACCTCATCGTATTGCGAATCTGCCAAGCAAGCTAAATCTCGCCATCTTTTTCCGCAGTTGGAACTTACTGCCATCTTGTCTGATTTACAGTATTTCACTTGAATAAAACTAAACTTAGAAGACGCTTTATCCTACTATTTGCACACTAATCTTATCACCGATAGTTCACGAACACTTCTAGATATTTCTCAAATTCTAGACGTTTGTTAAACTTGTGATATCTGTTGATTATTCTGACTTCGCGCAGGAACGTCTCACCAAGCAAGATGAGAGAGAGAGAGAGAGAGAGAGAGAGAGAGAGAGACAGACAGAGAGAGACCTTACCTTACAGACCTTACAGTTCGTTCGGGTTGCCCCAGGTCCCTCAGTGTGAGGCACCTCTAATGTCTACCAGAGAGTTGCTAGTACATCTTCCGGTATATTTTGCATCTTCCAATCTTGGATGGTCTGGGATGCAGTTTAGATATTTGTCGAGCTTATTCTTAAACACATCTACGCTCACTCCTGATATATTCCTCAGATGAGCTGGCAACGCATTGAATAGACGCTGCATTATCGATGCTGGTGTGTAGTGGATTAATGTCCTGTGTGCTTTCCTTATTTTTCCTGGTATTGTTTTGGGCACTATTAATCTACCTCTGCTTGCTCTTTCTGATATTTTTAGTTCCATGATATTTTCTGTTATTCCTTCTATCTGTTTCCATGCCTGAATTATCATGTAGCGTTCTTCTCTTCTCCTTTCTAGACTATATAATTTTAATGATTGTAGTCTTTCCCAGTAGTCAAGGTCCTTAACTTCTTCTATTCTAGCTGTAAAGGACTTTGTACATCTCTATTTGTGCAATATTCCTTTTGATAGTGTGGGTACCATATCATATTGCAATATTCAAGTGGACTACGAACATATGTTTTATAAAGCATAATCATGTGTTCAGCTTTTCTTGTTTTGAAGTGCCGTAACAACATTCCCATTTTTGCTTTACATTTGCCAAAAGAATTGCTATTTGATCATTGCATAACATGTTCCTTTTTATTCATCATCACACCAAGGTCTTTAACTGCTTCCTTATTTGTGATTGTCTCATTATTAGGTCCCCTATATGCATATAGCTTTCCTTCTCTGTCTCCATAATTATTGATTCAAATTTATCAGAGTTAAATACCATCCTATTTTCCTCTGCCCAATCATATACTTTGTTAAGGTCTCTTTGTTGAGTGTTCCTATCTTCATCACAAGTAATTTCTCTACTTATTCTTGTGTCATCAGCGAAACTACTCACTACCGAATCCTTAACATTACTGTCTATGTCTTCAATCATAATAACAAACAGTATTGCAGCTAACACCGTACCTTGTGGCACACCGGATATTACCTTGGTTTCATCCGATTTCTCATCGTTTGCAATAACTATCTGTTTTCTGTTGTGTAAAAATTCTTTTAACCATCTTCCTATTTTATCTACGATATTGTGTTTTCTAATTTTCTTTGCTAATATATGGTCTACTTTGTCAAAAGCTTTTGCAAAGTCTAGATATACCACATCTGTTTCATTTCCGCTTTTCATATTTTTGAATATGTTCTCACGGTGGACTAACAGTTGGGTTTGTTGTACTTTTTCCGGGTACGAAACCCGTGTTGTCCTATATTAAACAAATTATTTTTTATTAAATGTTTCATAATATTTTTCTTCATTACCCTTTCATACACTTTCATAATATGTGATGTTAGACTCACAGGCCTATAATTACTTGCCTCTAGTCTTGATCCACTTTTGAAAGTAGGGGTGATATATGCTAATTTGTGCTCATCATAAATCTTGCCTGTATCTACATTTTGTCTTAATAATATTGCAAGTGGCTTTGCGATAGAATGAACTACTTTCTTTAACAAAATAGCAGGATTCCATCAGGCCCTGCAGCAGCTCCATTTTTAATTTCATTAATTGCCTGCACAATATCAGCTTCATTAATTTCTATGTCAGCTAAATATTCACTATTTTCGTCCCTTACTTCTATATCATTATCTTCATTATCTATTCTAGGGGTGAATTCTCTCTTATATCGTTCTGCCAGTATGTTGCAAATTTCCTTTTTTTCATTCGTTAATCTCCCTTCAATTCTCAGAGGGCCTATTTCTATTCTTCTTTTATTCATCTTCTTCGCATATGAGTATAATAGTTTGGGGTTTTGCTGATATTTAATAGGGTTTTTTCTTCCAAGTCCCGTTTTTCATTTTCTTTTGATTGTATAATCTTTTGTTCTGCATTTTCTATCTTACTTTTTAGTTCTATAACTTTCCATGCATTTTTTTCTTTTGCAAGACCTTTTTTCCACTTTCTGATTTTCTGGAACAAGATCCTTCTGTCTCTTGTATGCATGAATGATGTTTACTTTTCTTCTTCGGTATATATTTATCCACTATTTTCTCTAATATATAATATCTCCGTATTTACTCTTATGTCATCGCTTACGAAAATGTTATCCCAATCTTTGTTTAATTCTTCATTTATTTCTGACCATTTTATATTTTTACTGTAGAAGTTGTATTTTCCATATCCTTCCCACTTTTTCATTTCTTGCTTATCTCTGTTTTCACTTGCTTTGGAATGAACTGTTAATTCTATGACATTATGGTCTGAAATACTCGCATTATAAACTATTATTTCTTTAACATAATTCACCTCGTTCACAAATACTAGGTCCAAAGTATTTTCCTTTCTTGTTGGCAGGTGATTTATTTGTTGAAGGTTGTATTCTAGTAGCATATCTAATAGCTTTTCGAATTGCCTCTTATCTTCTGCACTACTATTACTCTCTTTTTTATATGTATAAGTACATCCACAATCTCCTATTCGTTCTTTCCATTCTACGAAAGGAAAGTTGAAGTCACCAGATAGGAGAATAGTCCAGTCCTTGTGATTTCTACATATATCATCCAATTTTTTAATTATTAAGTCAAACTCTTTAGTATTAGGAGGTCTATATATTACTATGTTCATTAATTTTTCAGATTCAAATTCTACCGCTATTAGTTCACATTCTGAGTTACTATATTTCTCATATATTTTTCCTGTTTTTTGTCTTTCCCATGTATTGCGGTTCCCCCTTGATTCCTTTTTTTTTCTATCTGATCTATAAGTTTGGAACCCTTTTATTTGATCATCATTCCAGTCTCTTGGGAATACCAGGTTCCACTTATATTCATTATATCTATTTTCTTCTTTCAATTTGGGTTAGTTCTTCTAAGTACTCTATTTTCTTTTTGAGTTACTCGTAACTAAACCCTGCGCATTCATCACTATGATGGTTTGCGTGTTTTCTCCTTCATTTAATATTGGTAGTAATAAGGATTTTCCCATGTCTCTTTCCTGTTCTGGTATGTTGTTCTTTTTTTCATTTCCAGAAATTCTGACATTAAAAAATCCAACTTTTCCATAATATTTGATCTTCCTTCATCATAATTATTAATTTTGTGTCTGAATCTGCAATTTTCTCCGTTTCTGCAATATCCTCTTGCATAATAAATACAGTTATTATCCCTTGAGTAGAATTTTGGAGCTGATGCATTGAAATTTTTTGCTGACATCTTTGCATATCTCATTGGTGGTTTGCTTTTCTCTTTTACCTGATATTCTTGATTTCTCTCTTTATTTGTTTCTTTCTTATTTTGTATTTTATTACTTGGTTGGTTATTTATTTGATTATGATTCATGGCTACAGGGTGCATATATTTGCATTTTTTGTCGAACTTACATCCTTTTCCTTCTTTTAGGTTTTTGCATATTTTTGGATGCAGATCTCTGCAATCATCCCCATATCCATCTAGGTATGCACATTTACCATATATTTCATAGTTGTGACATACCTTAGGATGTTTTTGTAGTAACATCTTTCTCCAAATCTGCAATTCCCTCTTTTCAAAAGGTTGCAGATTTTGTCTTTCTTGTCTATTTTTTCCTCTTTCCCGTCATTGTGTAGATCTGGGTAGAGCCTCTTCGGGATTTGCTTTTCTGTTGCATATCGTAATTTATTTCTCGTAGGTATGCTGCTTTATTGCCTCATATGTAGTATCAATGAGTATCTCTGCATCCATACTTTTATCTTGTTCTTTGTTTTCCTTATTTTTTTCTGTCATTTCATTTTTGTTTACTTCTCTTCCGTTTTCCTCTTCTTCTTCTTCTTCTTCCTCTTCCTCTTCTTCTTCATCCTCAACTATTTGTACATTCAATCTTGATTTAATAACATTGTGTCTATCCATGATTAGACCATGTTGAACAAAAAATTCTTGTAATCTTTTCTCATATCTTGTATTACCTCAGCACAACTGTGGATGGGTCGGAATGTTGCATGCAGCACATTTTCTGATTAGGTTTTGTGGATTAACTATGCTCTACCAAACCTTACACAGTTTGCATGCTTTTGGCATTCTTTTTCCTAATGCGTCAATTAGGATATTCACAAGATTCACCTTATTCATTTTCTTTGTCGGAATATGTTGGTTTATGTATATTTTCTTTATGAGTCTCTTGACCATTGGATTTTATTTGGAACTTCTTCAATTATTTTCAAGATGTTTTCATTAGATTTGTTCCAGTTTGAAGGATTATATCCTTCTAATATATCTCATTGAATGCTTTTGTATCTTTTTGGTTAGGACCTGTTTGCTGATTTCATAGATGAGAAATGCCAGTTCCCTTCCTGCTACCTCATCGTATTGCGAATCTGCTAAACACGCTAAATTACGCCATCTCTTCCCGCAGTTGGAACTTACTGCCATCTTGTTCTGATTTACAGTATTACACTTGATAAACTAACTTAGAAGACGCTTTATCCTACTATTTTCACACTAATCTTATCACCGATAGTTCACGAACACTTCTAGATATTTCTCAAATTCTAGTCGTATGTTAAACTTGTGATATCTGTTGATTAATCTGACTTCACGCGGGAACGTCTCACCAAGCAAGATGGCTACTAGGAGAGAGAGACAGAGAGAGAGAGAGAGACAGAGAGAGACAGAGAGAGAGAGAGACAGAGAGAGAGAGAGACAGAGAGAGAGAGAGACAGAGAGAGAGAGAGAGAGACAGAGAGAGAGAGAGACAGAGAGAGAGAGAGAGAGAGAGAGAGAGAGAGAGAGAGAGAGAGAGAGAGAGAGAGAGAGAGAGAGACAGAAAGAGAGAGAGAAAATTGTGAAGATAAAAATAGTAAGAAAATAATGTTCCAGTGCCCTTTCCATTTCTCTCCCCCACAGCTTATGGCTCGTCTGCTGACCGCAATTTTGTTGGATTGTTTTCAAAAGATGTTAGTTTCTCTCTCTCACACACACACCCAAACAGAATAGAAATATATTGATTGTTTCAGTTTGTTAGTGCTATTTTCCTACACTCTTGACAGCATATCAGCGTCTGTATTCTTTTGGGAATCTCGTCTTCTGTAAATCTTTGGAATATTCAACCTGGAAGTATTAGTATGGAGATATACTCTAATTTAGAGGCTGCGATATATTATTTCAAAAAAACGCCAGGCGTTCCCTCTTGGGTTTTTAACTTTTTTTCACGTATGTGCATATTGATTTGGATTTTATAAGTTAAAATATTTCTCATATAATTGGTCTTTCCACTTTATATTTCTACAACTTATACCTCTCACTGTTTGTGGGGATAATTTTTTTTTTCTTAATTAAAGTCTTGATGTTAGCATTAGAAGACTAACAAAATTTTGAGTACTTTCTCCAAGACGTCTTTATAACATTAACGTGGTCATTTCATTTAGCAATATTCCATATGTTGTGATACTTTTCAGCGCTCTTGAAACTCTGTATTGCTTCGGATTAATTTTTGAGCAATCAACGAAGAGCCAGCCCCTGTATTATATAGTTACAAAACAGTTTTGCTGCCGTAACGGTAAAAGTAGCCATGTGTGATGCTTCTAATCAGAGGTTCCAAAACTGGGGCCCATGTAGCAGAATGCAGGGGGGGCCATAATCTGAGGATATGTATGCATAAAACCAAAGGAGTTTAGTGACTAGGCAGCCAGAGAAAGCAACTTATAAGTGGGTGGGAGGCCATGGACGAGTAACCTGCATGAAATGTGGGTTTTATAGCCATTGTTCAGTTAGAATTTTGCGCGTCCTAAGTTCAGTAAAACTGAATGGCGTTACTTAAAGTTTGTTAGTTATATTAGTGTTAATTGTTAGCCATTACGATCTCTACTCTCGAGATAGACAGTTTCTTAAAAATAATAAGCAATTGGGCTGTAATGACTGGCGACAGGTGACAAAGGAGGTAGGGGCATAACAAAACCAAAAAGTTACCTTAAAATTAATTTAATTACAAAGGGTTAAATTACAGATTCCAAAAGTTGAAGTTTCAAGTTTTGGGTGGCCAAAAAACAAAAAATTAATTAAATACATATACAGTGAGTCAAGGTTCTGGGTGGCAAAAACAAAAAATTATCAATTAACAATATGTAAAACCAGTGGAAGAATCAATAAAATATACCCTGCAAAAACAAAGCCATGAAAAATCACACAATCTCTAAATATACTAAACAGAAATAGGTAGCATTAATACAAAATTAACTGAAGCGGCATAATGATACACAAAGCAAAACTGCAACACTTCCTCAAACAATGAGGACAACAGTCCAATGCCGGACGATCAAGACAGAGCCGATACGACAACCACCTCGTCCTTGGAAACAAAATGGACATCCTCCTCGAATGCTGGACGACCAAGACAAGAACTGATACAACAACCATCTCGTCCTCAGATACAGTATGGAGGTCCTCCTCGATCACTGGACGATCAAGACCGGGTTGATACAACCACCAACTCGTCGTCCACAGATACTCTCCGCTGCTCTGCTGCCAAGACTCTGCCTCTCTGCCGTTCTGAACCTGACTGGTCGTTCTGCCCTCCAGAACCTGACTGACGAAGTTTGACGCCATCCAACAGACGTCAACTCGCCAGCAATTAAAAACAAAAACAAAGGAGGCAACAATCCACCAAGGGAACAATCGGCAAACGATTGTTCCTAACATTAGCTATCATTTTGATGTTGGCTTTTTCTATTCTTGGGGAGAGAGAGAGAGAGAGAGAGAGAGAGAGAGAGAGAGAGAGAGAGAACACCTTGCAGACGAACACCTAACAAGTAGTATCTATTTCAGGATCCTCACAACGTATCTGGGGCATTCGACCCCCGGGCCCCTACCACCACTTGGAGAGCCTCGAATTAAATTCCTTAAAGAAATCGACAAAAATGATTGCAGTCAGTTTATCCTGCATTTATTTAATTCGTGAACAAGTCTCCTGTATCTTTCATATGTTTGTTTACATGCTTTCTTCCTTAAAAATACAAAGAATTGATTAACTTCTCGAGTATTAAAGAATGTCTCAAGTGTACATGCCTTAGAAACGCGCCATAAAATCCACCAAACTGCAGAGCAAAATATTCCTGTACAGAATCTACTGGTTTTGTTAATCAGAACCTTTGACTCTGTCTGTCTCTAAATGTATGAATGATCTGAGAGTTACCTTCATGGTTAGCTAATTATTCAAAAATAACCTTAAGTGCTGATTTTATCAGTTGATAGCTTAGCTCTTTAAACTTTTTGTGATCGAAATGTCTTTTTATTTTTAATATTTTTATTTTATTTTTATATTTTTTTCTCCTACCTCGATGGGCTTTTCCCAACAGAAATTTCCTGAGTTGTCAACAGTATCAAAAAGAAGAGAGAAATACAATAATCTTGATAAAATACAAACCGTGCTTATGCAGTTGGCATGTTGGAACAAAAGATGCTGCACAATTTGCCCTTTGTGAGGGCATATGGTGCAAGAGGCACGAGTCTCATGAATGAGGCTGAAGTGTGTGCCATATTCCCCGATTATTATTCGAAGACGAAAAAAAGTTAATAACATCTATCTTCATTAATGGAGTTGTTCTGCCAAAATACCCGAAAATTCATCAGTAGCTTTAGTGGTTTTCCCTTGTGCTGTTATGAATATATATTAGTATTTACTGGATTAGCGCCTCAGTGGCGTGATCGGTATGGTCTTGACTTGCCACCTCGGTGGCCGCGAGTTCGATTCTCGGGTATTCCATCGAGGTGTTAGAGATGTTTATTTCTGGTGATAGAAGCTCACTCTCGACGTGGTTCGGAAGTCACATAAAGCCGGTGGTCCCGTTGTTGAATAACCACAGGTTCCATGCAACGTAAAAACACTAGACAAACTGGATTAAAATAAAGTTTTCTACTTATAGAGAATTGAGAATAATTTATTTTGAAATTAAAGCATCTGCATTCATAATAAAATCTGCTCTTTCGTCTTAGGAGGATTTCGTTTATGTGATCAGAATATACTAATTTGAGGAAACACTTTAGCGAAGCAGATATAAATCTTGAAAGTTTATGACAAATTCTAAATTGATCGCGAACACTGACATTGTGATAAAACTAGTAAATCGCTAGCATTACTGGTTACCATTTGCATTAGAGTTTAGATGCCAGCCATTTCACATTAATTAAATGTTCAATGCCATCTTCAGAATTTTCTTTATAATAATTGTCATGACCACTTTTCTCCATGACAATCAGATTCATAAAATATTAGAGAAATGGAGGCTGGAATGAATTGATGGACTGCAACAACCAAAGGGCTGGGTGTAAAGAAAATACTTCAATACCTTTGCCTAGTTTAAATACTTCAGTACCTTTGCCTAGTTTATTTACATATATACAGGAGAGTTCGGGTTTTGGTGGCGAAAATACAATTGAAAATTTTCAAAATCAATAAATAGGTCACAATATAAACACCCAGCAGCAGCACCATACAAATGAAATATTAATCATTACATAAACACGGCCATACTTGCTCATTAACTACAATCCGAAGTCACTCGCTCCATTAACATAATACAATAATAATTAACCCTAAAAAGAACCATACACTAGTTCATTTAATAACAGTTCCCGAGGACGAGTTGGTGGCTAAGCCATAGTACCATGTTGAGAAGAGGTAATCTTCCATGGCAGCTACGAAGCTGTTGCATTGAACATTGTGTTGTTCAATGGTCGGGCTTGAGGATCTAAGGTTGTCTTACTGTTTATGTGGCATTATAAGGCATTATAATTAGTATTTTTTTGTATGACCAAGTGTACGTTTTTTACCGGATATGCTGTAACATGGTTATTTAGGTCCTCCTCAGCGATTGACAACTGCTGCACCAAAATTCATCACCAGCAACCAGGTAAACCTCCAAAACTGTTGCCGCTGTAGTCTCGACGGAAAATTGTCGAGAACCTGCTGATCTGCCTTCGTAAACCTGACTGACTCTCGTCACTCACAACGTGACAAAAGTAAACTATTCTCCCAACCAAAACAAGAGAAGGCAGTTAAATTGAAACAAGGTTGTTTTCAAGTCAAACAACCCGACATAATATAAGAGGAGGTGACTAAAACTAAAGCCTTTCTATTTCTATGTATTTATTTAATTAATAAATAAAGGATATCCTAGAACTAAACCATCCAGTGACCGGGAACGTCTTTGAGGGATTTTTAATAAGAGGGAGCTGGGGCTCCATAAACGGGGGTAGGTTCTTTGTAAGTGGGCGCGGGAGCACCGTAAGTGGGATTATGGGCGCCGTAGGATGGGGCAGGGGCATAGGGCTTGGCTTCGGGGTACCTGGCTTCTCCGTGGTAAGCAACCTGAGCCCGGTAGCCGTTGTGATCGGCGGTGTAAACGACGGTGTGATTGCGACCGTCGGGGAGGAGGACGTGGTAGTCGCCGGTCACCACCTTCCCGTCGGAGGTGGACTTGTGACCGAAGTCGAGGTTTTGGTAGGCGTCCTTGACGACGTAGGAGTATTCGAATGGCCTCCCCTTCTGTTGGAAAAAATTATATAAGTGTAATGAAGAATCCTTGGCATTTATTCATGACCAATCACAATGTTTAATATTGTTTTCACTCTTATAATTACGTTTATGTAGGAACAAACTGTATCAATAAAGAGTAAACTTTTTCATTATCAAACTTCATCAGTCACACCAAATTCAGTGTTTCTAAACAGCGATGTTTTGCATAAAACTATCGACTTAATGTCACTCAAAACCCTAATACAAACTCTTGTTATACCTCGTAGCTCTGATGATGCTTAGGGGCATCATACCCGTACCCTGCAGGGGCATGGGAACCATCAGGGCGTCCCATCGCCACAGCCACAAGGCATAAGGATACAAGTAGGACCTGCGGGAATCAAGTTTGATAGTTTATTAGTATTGGTAGGTATACTAATTTTAGTGATAGATGCGTGCAAGGGGTTTAGATTCTCTCTCTCTCTCTCTCTCTCTCTCTCTCTCTCTCTCTCTCTCTCTCTCAGAATTTTACTCTTAAACAAAGCATCTCTTTCCTTTTATCGATTATGTTCTTTATATACGTACTTCCTTCAAGATGTTCAGTTTTATGCATAGAATTAGTGGATTTCTCTGTTATAACCTGAGACTATTATTTGAAGTATAATTAGTGTCGTAATTAAGCTTCAAATTAGCACAACAAGACTTTTGATATCAACATTAATTTGAACTCTGAATAAACCAACAAAATTGCATATCGGAAATAATTTAGGAAATAAAAAAAAAAGATATCTTTAATTTAATTACTGATATTTGAACTAAACAGGCTTAGAATCGTCATTTGTTAGCAAAGTCGAATAGCAAAGATATGTCATGTTTACGAGAGGTTAATCACAGTTAAAAACACTTATGTCTTATGCACTAAAGACGATTATGGACGCATTCCAGTTTTGGAAAGCGACCAAAGCGTTGAATTGAACCAAGATTCCTTGTTTTTGTTTTTGTTTATGTTTTTGTTTTTGGTCTCACCTTAGAGCTCATGATGATGTCTGCTGGTGTCTGTTTCGACAGGCAAGCGATATCTGATTACACTCGACCTATGCGAAGAATTTATACGCTAGTTTCATAGCCAGAGGTGCTGACACCACGCCTATTTGTATTTTTAGATAGATAGAGAGAGAGAGAGAGAGAGAGAGAGAGAGAGAGAGAGAGAGAGAGAGAGATAGAAATAAAACTGTTCCTTTGCCCTTTCCATCTTCTTCCACAGTTTGAGGCTCGTCTCTCTCTCTCTCTCTCTCTCACCATCAGGCAAACAGGTTACTGAAGACGACTAGAGGTCCTGAACATGTATGGATTCGAAACACGACGGTTGGGAGGACAACTCCTAATAGAAACATTCAAAATACTGAAAGGCATAACAACAAAAGTAGACAGTAACCTATTTACGTTAAATGAAAATCAGACAAGAAATAATGGATGGAACATTACTACATCAACATGACCACATTAATATAACCAAAAGGTCTTACAGCAAATCTGCAAGTTAAGTATAACTTTGTTTAACCAAACCACTGAGCTGATCAACAGCTCTCCTAGGGCTGGCCCGAAGGGTGCGATATTTTTGCGTGGCTAGGGACCAATTGGTTACCTAGCAACGGGACCTACCTACAGCTTATTGTGGGAATCCGAACCACATTATATCGAGAAATGAATTTCTAGTCAACAGAAATAAATTCCTCTGATTCAACAGCAAACCTACAGAATGCTGCCATATTACGGGAAGAAAAATAAAGTGGAAAGAAGACCAAATAAATGATAATTATACGAGGGCTTACAAAACTGAAATCAATACAGACTTGCTTAAGAGGTATGAGTTTAAAAACCGAAGAGTAGGTGCGGGATGTTAATTAGAGAATATTTCCATCACTAATACCTCCCAGTAGAATATTCCACAGCTTTACAGAAGAGGGTCTGGAAAGGACTTTGTTACTGGGCAAAGGAACGACGAGACACCCCCCCACCCCCCTCCCACCCCCCACGCAGAATACAGACGCTGATATTCTGTGTCGAGTAAGAAAGTAGCCCTAATGAAGTGAAACAGTCGAAATATTTCCTTTCGTGAGAGAGAGAGAGAGAGAGAGAGAGAGAGAGAGAGAGAGAGTATTGATGTCCATAGACGGATGTCACGACACAAATTGTTCGAGTGATCGAAGGATGAAGAGATACAAGAGAAAATAAAGACGACTCACAGGTGAACTAGCAATAAGATATGCAAAGTCAACAACATAACTGACTTAGGAAACATTGAAAGGAAAATATAACCATCAAATAAAACAAGCCGTTCATCTCTCATTACTCTTACATCATTTTCGCATTAGAAAATAACTTCGCATTTACACACAAAGCCAAGCCCATCAGGCGCAGTGAAAATGAGAGTTACAAGGATTAGGATGTCTCAAAGACTTATGAGTCCATCCTAAGAGGAGACATCGCGTGCTCACTTATCTCCAGGAGCAGGTTATACTGTGCATTCACAGTGTTCCAATGATTTGGTCTAGCTTTCTTTTAAACTCTTCCACACTGTTGCTGTTTACAACTTCTGGTGGCAGTTTAATTCCATGTGTCACATATCTTGTATGTGAAGAAGTTCCCACAGTGGGATGTTATGTATCTCTTCAGTTCCAGTCTCCATCCATTATTTCTTGTCTGATTTTCATTTAACGTAAATAGGTTACTGTCTACTTTTGTTGTTATGCCTTTCAGTATTTTGAATGTTTCTATTAGGAGTTGTCCTCCCAACCGTCGTGTTTCGAATCCATACATGTTCAGGACCTCTACTCGTCTTCAGTAACCTGTTTGCCTGATGGTGAGAGAGAGAGAGAGAGAGACGAGCCTCAAACTGTGGAAGAAGATGGAAAGGGCAAAGGAACAGTTTTATTTCTACTCTCTCTCTCTCTCTCTCTTCTCTCTCTCTCTATCTATCTAAAAATACAAATAGGCGTGGTGTCAGCACCTCTGGCTATGAAACTAGCGTATAAATTCTTCGCATAGGTCGAGTGTAATCAGATATCGCTTGCCTGTCGAAACAGACACCAGCAGACATCATCATGAGCTCTAAGGTGAGACCAAAAACAAAAACATAAACAAAAACAAAAACAAGGAATCTTGGTTCAATTCAACGCTTTGGTCGCTTTCCAAAACTGGAATGCGTCCATAATCGTCTTTAGTGCATAAGACATAAGTGTTTTTAACTGTGATTAACCTCTCGTAAACATGACATATCTTTGCTATTCGACTTTGCTAACAAATGACGATTCTAAGCCTGTTTAGTTCAAATATCAGTAATTAATTAAGATATCTTTTATTTCCTAAATTATTTCCGATATGCAATTTTGTTGGTTTATTCAGAGTTCAAATTAATGTTGATATCAAAAGTCTTGTTGTGCTAATTTGAAGCTTAATTACGACACTAATTATACTTCAAATAATAGTCTCAGGTTATAACAGAGAAATCCACTAATTCTATGCATAAAAATGAACATCTTGAAGGAAGTACGTATATAAAGAACATAATCGATAAAAGGAAAGAGATGCTTGTTTAAGAGTAAAATTCTGAGAGAGAGAGAGAGAGAGGGAGAGAGAGAGAGAGAGAGAGAGAGAATCTAAATCTAAAAATAGTATACAACCAATACTAATAAAATGACACCCTTGATTCCCGCAGGTCCTATTTGCATCCTTCTGCCTCGTGGCTGTGGCGATGGGACGCCCTGATGGTTCCCATGCCCCTGCAGGGTACGGGTATGATACCCCTAAGCATCATCAGAGCTACGAGGTATAACAGAAGTTTGTGTTAGTGTTTTGAGTGACATTAAGTCGATAGTTTTATGCAAAACATCGCTGTTTAGGAACACTGAATTTAGTGTGACTGATGAAGTTGATAAGGAGAAGTTTACTCTTCACTGATACAGTTTGTTCCTACATAAACGTGATTATAAGAGTGAAAACAATAATAAACATTGTGATTGGTCATGAATAAATGCCAAGGATTCTTCATTTCACTTATATAATTTTTTCCAACAGAAGGGGAGGCCATTCGACTACTCCTACGTCGTCAAGGACGCCTACCAAAACCTCGACTTCGGTCACAAGTCCACCTCCGACGGGAAGGTGGTGACCGGCGACTACCACGTCCTCCTCCCCGACGGTCGCAATCAGACCGTCGTTTACACCGCCGATCACAACGGCTACCGGGCGCAGGTTGCTTACCACGGAGAAGCCAGGTACCCCGAAGCCAAGCCCTATGCCCCTGCCCCATCCTACGGCGCCCATAAACCCACTTACGGTGCTCCCGCACCCACTTACAAAGAACCTACCCCTGTTTATGGAGCCCCAGCTCCCTCTTATTAAAAATCCCTCAAAGACGTTCCCGGTCACTGGATGGTTTAGTTCTAGGATATCCTATATTTATTAATTAAATAAATATATAGAAATGGAAAGGCTTTGGTTCAGTCACCTCCTGTTATATTATTATAAAGAAAATACTGAAGATGGCATTGATCATTTAATTAATGTAAAATGGCTGACATCTTCACTCAAACGCAAATGGTAACCAGTAATGCTAGCGATTTACAAGTGTTATCACAATGTCAGTGTTCGCGATCAATTTAAAATTTGTCTTAAACTTTCAAGATTTATATCTGCTTCACCAACGTGTTTCCTCAAATTAGTATATTCTGATCACATGAACGAAATCCTCCTAAGACGAAAGAGCAGATTTTATTGTGAATGCAGATGCTTTAATTTCAAAATAAATTATTCTCAGTTCTCTATAAGTAGAAAACTTGATTTTAATCCAGTTTGTTTATATGGTGTTTTTACTCTGCATGGAACCAGTGGTTATTCAACAACGGGACCACCGGCTTTATGTGACTTCCGAACCACGTCGAGAGTGAGCTCCTATCACCAGAAATACACATCTCTAACACCTCAATGAAATACCCGAGAATCGAACTCGCGGCCACCTAGGTGGCAAGTCAAGACCATACCGATCACGCCACTCAGGCGCTAATCCAGTGAATACTGACATATATTCATAACAGCACAAGGGAAAACCACTAAAGCTATCGATGAATTTTAGGGTATTTTGGAGAACAACTCCATCATTCAAGGTAGCTGTCATTAGCTTTCTTTCGTCTTTGAATAATAATCAGGGAATATGAGACTCGTGCCTCTTGCACCGTATGCTCTCATAAAGGGCAAATTGTGCAGCATCTTTTGTTCCAACATGCCAACTGCATAAGCACGGTTTGTATTTTATCAAGATTATTGTATTTCTCTCTTCTTTTTTATACTGTTGACAACTCGGGAAATCTCAAAGAGGAAAAGCCCATCGAGGTAGGAGAAAAAAAAATAAAAAGACATTTCGATCACAAAAAGTTTAAAGAGCTAAGCTATCAACTGATAAAATATGCACTTAAGGTTATTTTTGAATAATTAGCTAACCATGAAGGTAACTCTTAGATCATTCATACATTTAGAGACAGACAGAGTCAAAGGTTCTGATTAACAAAACCAGTAGATTCTGTACAGGAATATTTTGCTCTGCAGTTTGGTGGATTTTATGGCGCGTTTCTAAGGCATGCACGCTTGAGACATTCTTTAATACTCGAGAAGTTAATCAATTCTTTGTATTTTTAAGGAATATTTGGTCTTGGGATCTTTTATAATTTCTTTAATGAATGAATGTGTACTAAGCATGAAAACAAACATATGAAAGATACAGGAGACTTGTTCACGAATTAAATAAATGCAGGATAAACTAACTGCAATCATTTTTGTCGCTTTCTTTAAAGAATTTAATTCGAGGCTCTCCTAGTGGCGGTAGGGGTCCGGGGGTCGAATGCCCCAGGTACGTTGTGAGGATCCTGAAATAGATACTACTTGTTAGGTGTTCGTCTGCAAGGTTTCTCTCTCTCTCTCTCTCTCTCTCTCTCTCTCTCTCTCTCTCTCTCTCTCCAAGAATAGAAAAAGCCAGCATCAAAATGATAGCTAATGTTAGAAACAATCGTTTGCCGATTGTTCCCTTGGTGGATTGTTGCCTCCTTTGTTTTTGTTTTTAATTGCTGGCGAGTTGACGTCTGTTGGATGGCGTCAAACTTCGTCAGTCAGGTTCTGGAGGGCAGAACGACCAGTCAGGTTCAGAACGGCAGAGAGGCAGAGTCTTGGCAGCAGAGCAGCGGAGAGTATCTGTGGACGACGAGTTGGTGGTTGTATCAACCCGGTCTTGATCGTCCAGTGATCGAGGAGGACCTCCATACTGTATCTGAGGACGAGATGGTTGTTGTATCAACTCTTGTCTTGATCGTCCAGCATTCGAGGAGGATGTCCATTTTGTTTCCAAGGACGAGGTGGTTGTCATATCGACTCTGTCTTGATCGTCCGGCATTGGACTGTTGTCCTCATTGTTAGAGGAAGTGTTCCCGTTTTGCTCTGTGTATCGTTATGCCGCTTCAGTGTTAATTTTAATTATGTTTTATGCTGCCTATTTCTATTGAGTATATTTACAGATTGCGTGATTTTTCATGGCTTTGTTATTGCAGGGTGGATTTTATTGATTCTTAGACTGGTTTTACATATTATTGTTATTTGATAATTTTTTGTGTTTTTGCCACTCGGAACCTTGACTCGCTGTATATTATGTATTAGACTCTTTGTAAATTAATTTTTAGGTAACTTTTTGGTTTTGTCATGCTCCTCCCTCCTTTGTTTGTCACCTGTCGTCAGTCATTACAGCCAAATTGCTTGTTATTTTTAATTACCTGTCGATCTCGAGAGTAGAGATCGTAATAGCTTACAATTAATACGAATATAACTATAAAAAAAAAAAAAATTACTAACGCCATTCACTTTTACAGAGCTTAGCACTCTCAAAATTTAACTGAACAGAGGCTATAAAACCCACTTTGAATGCAGGATACTAGTCATGGCCCACCACCCACTTATAAGTTGCTTTCACTGGCTGCCTAGTAACTAAACACTCTTGGTTTTATGCATACATATCCTCAGATTATGGCCCTTCTGCATTCTGCTACATGATTAACAGCATCACAAAGGGCAGCTTTTACCGTCATGGCAGCAAAACCGTTTTGTAACTGGATATAATACAGGGACTGGCTCTTCGTTAACTACTCAAAAATTAATCCGAAGAAGTACACAGTTACAAGAACACTGAAAAGTATCACAACATATGGAATCTTAGATAATCAACATGACCACGTTAATGTTATCAAGACGTCTCCGAGAAAGTACTCAAAAAGTTTTCAGTTTTCTAAAGATGACATCAGCCATTTTATATATATAAAAAAAAAAACAGAAAATTTTCCACCCAAACAGCGAGAGGCATAAGTTGTAGAAATACAATGTGGAAAGAAGACCAAATAAATCAGATATATTCAAAGACTGACAAAACCCAAATCAATATACACATACGGGGAAAAAATCGTCAAAAACCCAAGAGGGGACGCATGGCGTTTTTTTTTTTTTTTAAATAGTATATCGCAGCCTCTAAATTAGTGTATTTCCATCACTAATACTTCCAAGCTGAATATTCCAAAGATTTACAGAAGACGAGATTCCCAAAAGAATACAGACGCTGATATGCTGTCAAGAGTGTAGGAAAGTAGCACTAACGAACTGAAACAATCAATATATTTCTAATCTGTTTGTGTGTGTGTGTGAGAGAGAGAGAGAGAGAGAGAGAGAGCGAGAGAGACTAACATCTTTTGAAAACCATCCATCATAATTCCGGTCAGCAGACGAGCCTTAAGCTGTGGGGGAAAGAAATGGAAAAGGCACTAGAACATTTTTATTTTCTGACTATTTTTATCTTCACAATATTCTCTCTCTCTCTCTCTCTCTCTCTCTCTCTCTCTCTCTCTCTCTCTCTCTCTCTCTCTCCAACAATATAGATAGGCGTGGTGTCAATACCTCTGGCCATGAAAACCGTGTATAAATTCCTTGGATACGACGAGTCTAATCAGATATCGTTTGTCTGCCGAAACAGATACAAGAAGACGCCATGTGTTCCAAGGTGAGACACCAAATTAAGGATTCTGGATCAAGTTCTACCTTTTGTTCGTTTCCCAAATTTCGAATGTGCCCTTAACTATCTACAGTGCATATGGAATCAGAGTCAACTTTGATTAACCTGCCATAAACGTAACATACTATCTTTACTATCTGAACATGATAATAAGTGCTATTTACTCATGTTAATACAATTTAAAAAAGCGAACAAATGAACCCTTTAAGACTTCTTAGCTTTAATTTCCGTAATTAGTTAAGATATCTTTTATTTACTGTCTTATCCAATCCTTTTGCTTGTATAGTTACCGAAATCAAGATTTCTCATGATTTTAAAAGTTTATTGTTGTCCTCACACCGGATTCGAAATTTGATTACATTGTCTCATTCAAAAGTTTTAGTTGTGCTAACCATATTTGAAGTTAGTTACCAAACTAATATTTCAACAACAGGATCAGGTTACATCAGAAAACCCAACTACTTTGATACATTATTGTTAAAAGACTGTGGGAATTAAACGTTCGGACTGACCAATAGAGCTGATTTTCCAACTGAACTTATGTATTGCAATTTGGTAGCATTTATGAGTATAGATGAGTATATTAGTGAAATGCGGTTGGAATGTATATACTATGATCACATAAACCTACAGCAATTCAATATTAACAAAGAGAGAGAGAGAGAGAGAGAGAGAGAGAGAGAGTCTAAATCCTTTTGCACATATCATTAAGATTAGTACACCAACCAATACTAATAATTGAATGTTATCCTTGGTTCCCGCAGGTCCTATTTGCATCCTTCTGCCTTGTGGCTGTGGCGATGGGACGCCCTGATGGTTCCCATGCCCCTGCAGGGTACGGGTATGATGCCCCTAAGCATCTTCAGAGCTACGAGGTATAACAGGAGTTTGTGTTAGTGTTTTGAGTGACATTAAGTCGATTGTTCTATGCAAAACATCGCTGTTTAGAAACATTGAATTTAGTGTGACTGATGAAGTTTGATAATGAGAAGTTTACTCTTCACTGATACAGTTTGTTCCTACATAAACGTAATTATAAGAATGAAAACAATAATAAACATTGTGATTGGTCATGAATAAATGGCAAGGATTCTTCATTACACTTATATAATTTTTTCCAACAGAAGGGGAGGCCATTCGACTACTCCTTCGTCGTCAAGGACGCCTACCAAAACCTCGACTTCGGCCACAAGTCCACCTCCGACGGGAAGGTGGTGACCGGCGACTACCACGTCCTCCTCCCCGACGGTCGCAATCACACCGTCGTTTACACCGCCGATCACAACGGCTACCGGGCCCAGGTTGCTTACCACGGAGAAGCCAGGTACCCCGAAGCCAAACCCTATGCCCCTGCCCCATCCTACGGCGCCCATAAACCCACTTACGGTGCTCCCGCGCCCACTTACAAAGAACCTACCCCCGTTTATGGAGCCCCAGCTCCCTCTTATTAAAAATCCCTCAAAGACGTTCCCGGTCACTGGATGGTTTAGTTCTAGGTATCCTGTATTTATTAATTAAATAAATATATAGAAATAGAAAGGCTTTGGTTTCAGCCACCTCCTCTTATATTATTGTAAAGAAAATACTGAAGATGGCATTGATCATTTAATTAATGTAAAATGGCTGGCATCTTCACTCAAATGCAAATGGTAACCAGTAATGCTAGCGATTTACTAGTGTTATCACAATGTCAGTGTTCGCGATCAATTTAAAATTTGTCTTAAACTTTATATCTGCTTCACTAAAGTGTTTCCTCAAGTTAGTATATTCTGATCACATAAACGAAATCCTCCTAAGACGAAAGAGCCCAGTTTATTGTGAATGCAGATGCTTTAATTTCAAAATAAATTATTCTCAATTTTCTATAAGTAGAAAACTTGACTTTAATCCAGTTTGTTTGTATGGTGTTTTTACGTTGCATGGAACCAGTGGTTATTCAGCAACGGGACCACCGGCTTTATGTGACTTCCGAACCACGTTGAGAGTGAGCTTCTATCACCAGAAATAAACATCTCTAACACCTCAATGGAATACCCGAGAATCTAACTCGCAGCCACCTAGGGGGCAAGTCAAGACCATACCGATCACGCCACTGAGGCGCTAATCCAGTGAATACTAATATATATTTATAACAGCACAAGAAAAAACCACTAAAGCTATTGATGAATTTTCGGGTATTTTGGAGAACAACTCCATCATTCAAGATAGATGTCATTAGCTTTCTCACGTCTTCTAATAATAATCAGGGAAAATTACACACTTCAGCCTCATTCATGAGACTCGGGCCTCTTGCACCATATGCCCTCATAAAGGGCAAATTGTGCAGCATCTTTTGTTCCAACATGCCAACTGCATGAGCACGGTTTGTATTTTATCATAGAAATAATATTTCTCTTCTTTTTCATATTGTTGACAACTCGGGAAATCTCAGTGAGGAAAAGTCCATCGAGGTAGAAAGAAAAAAAAATAAAAAGACATTTCGATCACAAAAAGTTTAAAGAGCTAAGCTATCAAGTGATACTAATCAGCACTTAAGGTTATTTATGAATAATTAGCTAACCATGAAGGTAACTCTCAGATCATTCATACATTTAGAGACAGAGTCAAAGGTTCTGATTAACAAAACCAGTAGATTCTGTACAGGAATATTTTGATTTGCAGTTTGGTGGATTTTATGGCGCGTTTCTAAGGCATGTACACTTGAGACATTCTTTAATACTCGAGAAGTTAATAATTGCTTTGTATTTTTAAGGAATATTTGATCTTGGGATCTTTTATAATTTCTTTAATGAATGAATGTGTACTAAGCATGAAAACAAACATATGAAAGATACAGGAGACTTGTTCACTATTTAAATAAATGCAGGATCAACTAACTGCATTCATTTTTGTCGATTTCTTTATGGAATTTAATTCGAGGCTTTCATAGTGGCGGTAGGGGTACGGGGGTCAAAGGCCCCGGATACGTTGTGAGGATCATGAAATAGATACTACGAGTTGTTAGGTGTTCGTCACAAGGCTATCTCTCTCTCTCTCTCTCTCTCTCTCTCTCCAAGAAGAATAGCAAAAGCCAACGTCAAAATGACAGCTAACCCTAATACGAGTACAACGACGACAACAAAGCGCTTTACAAACACCAATCAGTTTTACTGTAAGCCTAGCAATCGCAAAATTCTCTCTGAACAGAGGCTATAAAACCGTATAGCTGGTATCATTAAGAGCAGAGGTTCCCAAACTTTTTCTTGTCGTTACCTACTTTTCATGCAGGATACTTATTCCATCGCCCCCCAGCCACCTGTAAGTTGCCTTCACTGGCTGCCTACCCACCAAACTCCTTTGATTTTATACATACAGATCCTCAGATTATGGCCCTTCTGCATTCTGCTACATGATTAACAGCATCACACAGGGCAGCTTTTACCGTCACGGCAGCAAAACAGTTTTGTAAATCGATATAAAACAGGGACTAGCTCTTCGTTGACTGCTCAAAAATTAATCCAAAGCAGTGCACAGTTTCAAGAGCGCTGGAAAGTATCACAGCATATGGAATATTGCTAAATTAAATGACCACGTTAACGTTATCAAGACGTCTTAGAGAAAGTACCCAAAATGTTGTCCGTTTTCTAAAGCTAACATCAGCCATTTTATATGAAAAAAAAAAATCAGAAACTTTTCCACCCAAACAGTGAGAGGCATAAGTTGTAGAAATACAAAGTGGAAAGAAGACCAAATAAATCAGATATATTCTAAGACTGACAAAATCCATATCAATATACACATACGGGGAAAAACTCGTCAAAAACCCAAGAGGGGACGCATGGCATTTTTTTTTTTTTGAAATAGCATATCGCAGCCTCTAAATTAGAGTATATCTCCATCACTAATACTTCCAAGTAGAATATACATAAGATTTACAGAAGACGAGATTCCCAAAAGAATACAGACGCTAATATGCTGTCAAGAGAGTAGGAAAATAGCACTAACAAACGGAAACAATCAATATATTTCTATTCTGTTTGTGTGTGTGTGTGTGTGAGAGAGAGAGAGAGAGAGAGAGAGAGAGAGAGAGAGAGAGAGAGAGAGAGAGAGAGACTAACATCTTTTGAAAACCATCCATCAAAATTGCGGTCAGCAGACGAGCCTTAAGCTGTGGGGGAAAGAAATGGAAAGGGCACTGGAACATTTTTATTTTCTGACTATTTTTATCTTCACAATATTCTCTCTCTCTCTCTCTCCAACAGTACAGATAGGCGTGGTGTCAACAATACCTCTGGCCATGAAAACCGTGTATAAATTCTTCGGAAACGACGAGTCTAATCAGATATCGTTTGTCTACCGAAACAGATACAAGAAGACGCCATGTGCTCTAAGGTGAGACACCAAATTAAGGATTCTGGATCAAGTTCTACCTCTTGTTCGTTTCCCAAATTTTGAATGACCCCTTAACTATCTACAGTGCATATGGAATCAGTTTCAACTTTGATTAACCTGCCATAAATGTAACATACTATCTTTGCTATCTGAACAGGATAATAAGTGCTATTTACTCATATTAATACAAATTAAAAAAGTGAACAAATGAACCCTTTAAGACTTCTTAGCTTACATATGCGTAATTAGTTAAGATGTCTTTTATTTCCTATCTTATCCACGACTTTTGGTAGTGTAGTTAAAGAAATCCATATTACTCGTGATTTTCAAAGTTTCTTGTTATCCTCATTTAGAATTCAAATTTTAATTAAATTGTTTAACATAAAAATTTAGTTACTAAATTTAATATTTCAACATCAGGCTAGGGTTATATAAGAAAACCCATCTACTTTTATGTATTAATATGAACAACAATATCAAAGAAGTGAGTACGTAACAACATGAAAATTAATATATAAAAATAGATGAATATATCAGTGAAGTGCAGTTAGAATGTATAAGCTATGATCACATATACCTACAGCAATTCTAAATGAACAGAGAGAGAGAGAGAGAGAGAGAGAGAGAGAGAGAGAGAGAGAGAGAGAGATTGAGTCTAAATCCTTTTGCACAGTATTATTAAGATTACCACATTAACCAATACTAATGATTGAATGATATCCTTGGTTCCCGCAGGTCCTACTTGCATCCTTCTGCCTTGTGGCTGTGGTGATGGGACGCCCTGATGGCTCCCATGCCCCTGGAGGGTACGGGTATGCTGCCCCTAAACATCAACAGAGCTACGAGGTATAACCGATTTTTTTTTTTTTTTTTTTTTTTTTGTGGATTCAAATAAAATCAGTAGATTTAAGTAGAAATTTGTTTCTTTTTATAACAAAGGAACATACCTGTTAAGGAAAGCATTGTCATAATGATAAATAATAATTATAAATAAGCACATAGCACAGGGTAAATATTGAGATTTAATTGCTTTCAACAGGAGGGGAGGCCATTCGACTACTCCTACGTCGTCAAGGACGCCTACCAAAACCTCGACTTCGGTCACAAGTCCACCTCCGACGGGAAGGTGGTGACCGGCGACTACCACGTCCTCCTCCCCGACGGTCGCAATCAGACCGTCGTTTACACCGCCGACGGCTACAACGGCTACCAAGCTCAGGTTGCTTACCACGGAGAAGCCAGGTACCCCGAAGTCAAACCCTATGCCCCTGCCCCATCCTACGGCGCCCCTGCTCCTTCCTACGGGGCCCCTAAACCCACTTACAAAGAACCTGCCCCGGTTTATGGAATCCCAGCTCCCATCTATTAAGAACTAGAAGCTCTCTGTGACATTCCCGGTCACTGAACTGTTATTTCTAGAGACTCCTGTATTTATTCGTCAAATAAATAAATAGAAACTGAATGGCTTTGGTTTCTGTCACCTACTTTTATTATTTATGGAAATAGTCAAGATGTCATTAACTATGGAAGTAATAAAAAAAGCTACAATCAACATCTAGACTTCGCTCAATACTCATAATCTTCGTCAATTTAACTGCTTAACCATCTGCTCCATTACCATTTTTCCTTAATTGTGTGTAATTTGATATTATAACTGAAATCCGCCTCCGAAGAAAGAACTCGGGTGATTTTGAATACGTTTTGTATGATTTCAAAACTACATTATTCTGAATTTTCCGCTACGTAGAAAACTCCTACGAAGAAACCTCGTGAATTAAATTCGATCACCACTGTTGCAAAGTCGTCATCATAGCAACCTATAGAAGAATAACTGAGCCTACTGAAGAAGTTTCATCCCTCTTGCAGAACTCAGTCAATCAAGATCGATATCACTAGCTTTCTTTCGTCTTCAAAACAGAATCGGGGAATCTTACACACACTTCAGCCTTTGAGACTCAAAAACCTCTTACTCCATATGCCTTCAAAAAAGGGGAAATGGTGCAATACTTGTGCTTCAACAGCGTGCCGAATGTATAAGTACATTGTTTATTTTATCATCATTGCCATAAATGTTTCCGCTTCTAGTTTTTATCGCTGAAACATCTAGATATTTCAGTAAGGGGAATCGGGATTTTATTCACTATCAGAGAAAAATAATTCCGTAGAAGTTGGCGAAAATCAGAAAACAAAACATAACAAAAAAGGCTATTTTTTCAAATAAACGGCTAAAGCAGACGGTAACTTACATTATCGCTTAGACAACTAGAAGCAACGGGACCAACGGCTTTACGTGACTTCCGAACCACGTATAGAGTGAACTTCTATCACCAGAAATACACATCTCTCAGTCCTCAATGTGGGGGGGGATTAAACGTTCTGACTAACCAATAGAGCAGATTTCCCAGTTGAAATGTCGTCTTGCACTTGGGTAGATTTTATGAAGAGTTCCTGAACCATGGGCACTCACCGATGGCAATTTTTTTAGTTAATTGAGTGATAAATTTATTGCCACTTTGTTATGGAACGTCTGATCTGTGAATCGAGTAATAAATTTATTGTTACTTTGTCTTTTATGGAGCGTCTGACCTGTGCATTTTATGTAAATTTGCTTCATAAATAGAGAGAAGCACCTTTAACATCAACCGACTTGAACCGTTTTTTGGCGATTTCTTCAAGGCGTTTTATTTGAAGGTCACCAGCTGGTGGCGGGGGTCCGGGGTCGAAATCCCCGGTTATGTAGGGGGGAATACGGTAACGATGCTCATGTTAGGTTAAGTCACGACAAAACTATGAGTTGTTAGGTGTTCGTCTGTGAAGTTCTCTTCCATTTCTCTTCACGAAAGGATCATAAAAACCTACTGAAAACTGTGACATTGCGTCGCCCTATTTTCATGCTATTATTTTAAACGATTTTTTAAAATAAAGTCACTCATCGAAAAGAGGCTAAGAACAAACAAAAATAATGTATTAACTGTGAGCCTAGTGCGCAAACTTCCAACATTTTTTTTTTTTTATCTTTTATGAGAAAAATACGTTCATGCAGATTTACAGTTATTTCATAGTATTTGCATAATTTTACAATGGTAATTTTTCTTCTTACCAGGACAACAGATTAGAGGCTATAAAATAAAAGCCGGTGTCATTAAGAACATCATACAGGGCACCATAACAGTCACGGCTTTAATATAGAACTCTAGACCTGGATTTACTGCAGGGACAAGTTAGCAAAGGACAGGCTTTTAATTGTAGAAAATTCCCCCTCGGTTAACATATAAGAAAATATATTAATTCCCAGGTAGAGGGAATTAGATATTAAAGGACATTTGTAGCTTAATGCGTATATACAAATCACGGTGATGTAAAAAGACTCTTAATTAACTGCTCTAAAAGTAATCCTGAGGAATAGAATTTCCAGATCAAAGCAAAATACCATTCCTACAGAATGTTACGACTTCAACAAGAACACATTAAGACTATCAGGATGATTCACGGCACACCTTCAAAATGTCGAAAAACAGAGCGGAAAGTAGACTAAATAAATGAAAAAATATACGAAAATTTACAAAATTCAAATCAATATGTACATAAGTTCACGCAAAATAATAATAATAATAATAATATAATAATAATAATAATAATAATATAATAATAATAATAATAATAATAATAATAATAATACCATTCCTACAGAATATTACGACTTCAACAAGAACACATTAAGACTAGCAGGGATGAATAATAATAATAATAATAATAAATAATAATAATAATACCATTCCTACAGAATATTAAAACTCAAAACTCAACGCCGGAAATATGATAAAAGCCATAAACACATGGGCAGTGCCAGTAATCAGATACAGCGCAGGAATAGTGGAATGGACGAAGGCAGAACTCCGCAGCATAGATCAGAAAACCAGGAAACAAATGACAATACACAAAGCACTACACCCAAGAGCAAATACGGGACAGACTATACATAACACGAAAGGAAGGAGGGAGAGGGACTACTAAGTATAGAGGACTGCGTCAACATCGAAAACAGAGCACTGGGGCAATATCTGAAAACCAGTGAAGACGAGTGGCTAAAGAGTGCATGGGAGAAGGGACTGATAAAAGTAGACGAAGACCCAGAAATATTACAGAGACAGGAGAAAGACAGAAAGAACAGAGGACTGGCACAACAAACCAATGCACGGACAATACATGAGACAGACTAAAGAACTAGCCAGCGATGACAATTGGCAATGGATACAGGTGAGATGCTAAAGAAGGAAACTGAAGGAATGCATAACAGCGGCACAAGATCAGGCCCTAAGAACCAGATATGTTCAAAGTACGATAGATGGAAATAACATCTCTCCCATATGTAGGAAGTGCAATACGAAAATGAAACCATAAACCACATAGCAAGTGAATGCCCGCACTTGCACAGAACCAGTACAAAAAGAGGCATGATTCAGTGGCAAAAGCCCTCCACTGGAGCCTGTGCAAAAGAAACATCAGCTACCTTGCAGTAATAAGTGGTACGAGCACCAACCTGAAGGAGTGATTGAAAACGATCAGGCAAAGATCCTCTGGGACTATGGTATCAGAACGTAGGGTGATACGTGCAAACAGACCAGAACGTGACGTTGATTGACAAAGTCAAGAAGAAAGTATCACTCATTGATGTCGCAATACCATGGGACACAGAGTTGAAGAGAAGAGAGGGAAAAAATGGATAAGGTATCAAGATCTGAAAATAGAAATAAGAAGGATATGGGATATGCCACCAGTGGAAAATCGTACCCATAATCATAGGAGCACTAGGCACGATCCCAAGATCCCTGAAAAGGAATCTAGAAAAACTAGAGGCTGAAGTAGCTCCGGGCCTCATGCAGAAGAGTGTGATCCTAGAAACGGCACACATAGTAAGAAAAAGTGATGGACTCCTAAGGAGGCAGGATGCAACCCGGAACCCCACACTATAAATACCACCCAGTCGAATTGGAGGACTGTGATAGAGCAAAAAAAAAAAAAAAAAAAAAAAACAAAAAAAAAATAAAAAAAAAAAAAAAAAAAAAAAAAAAATAATAAAACTAATAATAATAATAATAAACAAAGACTAGGGCCATGACGTTATGAAATATCACTGCAGCATCGAAATTTTGAGACCATCGCCATCACCTTTGCTTCCAAAGTAGAATATTCCAGGACTTTACAGAAAAGGTACTTGAAGGCCTTGTTACTGGGCAGTGCACAAAGAGGCACCTTTACAGGCTGTAGATACAGGTGCAAACAGGAGGTGAAATGGCAAAGTTTCCTGTTGTAAAAGAATTACAGATGATAGCGAACAAAATATCCTCCTATGACGGTCTAAATCACAAGTACCATGACTGTGGAAATAGAGAATAATGGCATCGGGCTATCCTCTATAAAAGACAGAAATATCAAGAGGTTGGTGACCTCCGAACAGGAGAACATTACAAGAACTGTAAAACAAAAGATCTGAAGCCGAAGGATTTACAGGTATTATCTTTGTAAACACTGTTAGCCTTGAGAACAATGCTCAGCTTCTTTTACAGCATTCGATATGTCTTCATAGGACCAGCTATCATATCTGCAGTAAACGCTAAAAATCAAGAAGCTCCGAGTGGTTATTCAGCAACGGGACCAATGGCTTTACGTGACTTCCGAACCAAGTCGAGAGTGAACTTCTATCACCAGAAATACACATCTCTCACTCCTCAATGGAATGGACGAGAATCGAACTCATGGCCAACGAGGTGGCATGCCAACACCATACCGACCAAGCCACTGAGGCTCTCTCCGAGACCAGTGCACCTGCCCTGTGAAAGGTTAGGCACGGGAGGTGTTAATAATGAAATCTCTGCAGTTCTTGTCATTAAAAAAAAAAACTGAATATGATGAAGTCACCAATTATGAATTTATATATGAAAGTATCCTAATATACTTCTTGGTACCTTCACGACATCAACTGTCAGATCACGACATCAACTGTCAGAGGAAACTTGCCTTATTTCTGTTTAATTGTTAGGGTCATCCAACCAAACAACAAGTCTAAAGTCAGTGGATAATTCAAAGGATTGAGACGGATTAAGACTTGCTGGCTGCAAGTCTCAGCAAAGATTTTTTATTTCCAAGTCAAATCAAAGAAACATGACCAAGAAATCACACCCTTTTCTAACGCCTGTTTCTTTTGGCTCGCCAACGATCTCTTTCAGCCAACAAATAAGCTGTCTTTCCTCTTTCCAGTGAGGCACAAATTCCTAGACTACAATGAGATTCAGGGCCTCTGTAACACGGTTTTTTCGCAATAACTTTTTATCTATTCATTTCATAAATATAACGCTTATTCAGAATACACATTATATGTACACATAAATTTTGACTGCATTCTGCATTAAGTAGGTTAAATAAATTTGGTACTTACAATGTCAAAGTGACTTTTTTTGAGACGGGCCAACTTACTCAGAGAAAAGGTTTCGAACGCACTCGTTACGTAACTTATGACAGCATTCCTTCCCTCTTTCTCGATGGATGATTGGCTATACGTAACGAAGGCTATACCTCTGGCAACAATGACAAACAAATTTAACTACAAGCAAAGCAGCACACCTCTATGAACTCTGAAACCTCTCCACTGATAATTGTCATAATGAACAAACCAACAAAATATGTTAATAAATACAAAAACACTTCGATTATTTGTCTAACTCCCAAAATAAGTTCCTAAGAAATTACAGTCTACTTTATAGGTCACAATCTGATTGACAAGATGTAGGGAATAGTTGGTAATTTTCAAAAACATAATAGACAAGCTTGATTTGATAACTGCTATATCCAATGTCAAGCAATTTTTATTTATTGGCTATCTACCTATTTACTAAAAAAAAAAATAGCTGGTACCGTATTTTGGCTTTGAACCTTCACCAGTAATCATCGTCAGAATGATAACTTCATGAGGCTCCACCCACTTTGGCCTCGTTATAATTCGGGATAACTCTGAAGGCTATCATGGGCATTGTTGGATTAGAAAATTTAACTTCTGGCTATAAAAACTCATTTCTCGAGTAGTTGTAAGAAGTGCTAAATGATCCTCAAGGATCCCAGCAGTTGGCCTAAACGTTTAATTCATGTATATTACGCAATACTGTTGCGGCACTACTGCTACAGTAGTATTACTACGTTAGCACAGATACCCTACCCACATCTATGTATCGTTCCGCCATTCATAAAGTCTTCGGGTTTCAGAGCCGATGGAACAAGGAGAATGAGTTGTGTCTAGTGGATGGGCGGAGCAACATTTCGTCAAAAGCTGTTTACTTTGCTTACGTAATGAATGTGTTTCGACTCTTGGTTCGTAATCATTGTCCATGGCGTCGGCTAGATAATTTTTACACTATAAAAATTAAAACTATTGGGTTTAGGTTATTGATAATGCTGACAAAATTTGTGTGTGGTTGTAAAATATACATATGTCAACTTTCAGCTACAGCCGATGCTTTGACAAGGAGCAAAATCCAAAAACCGTGTTACAGAGGCCCTGAATCTCATAGTAGGTAAGAGAAAGGAGATGACTGAGGGAAAAAAAATCCGGTCGTTTAAATCCGGCAATGAAAAGGTTGTATATAAAGTTTGCAACGGACGGATGTATTCGAACATTGCTTGTTTGCCGAGGCTAAGACAAGGAGCCGACATGTACACCAAGGTAGAGAGAGAGAGAGAGAGAGAGAGAGAGAGAGAGAAAAAGGGAAGAGTCTCTAATACTCAGTCAAAATTTGTTTTTTTCTCATCAGTGCATATAGATTAAATTGTTGAATGTGATTTGCATACTGTTGTTAAGGGAAAAGAGAGAGAGAGAGAGAGAGAGAGAGAGAGAGAGAGAGAGAGAGAGAAAGGGAAGGGGTTCTAATACTAGTCAAAATTTGTTCTTTCTTATCAGTGCAAATCGATTTATTATTGAATGTGATTTGCATACTGTTATTAAGGAGAGAGAGAGAGAGAGAGAGAGGAGAGAGAGAGAGAGAGAAGGTACGATTATCTGATATTCAGTCAGTTTTTGCTCTTCCTCATCAATATACATCGATTAATTGTTAAGAGTTTGCATATTATTATCTCTTTAGACTGCCAAATGCTTTTCACACCTTAAAGGACAGAATGACATTTCATAAATTTGTTATCATTTCTAATAACAGTCTGAATATCATTCCCTCCCTTATAGACAGCTACAAATACTCTGGCATTGTAACCACATGTATTACATTTTGAAACCGCTTTGACTCAAATTTTGCCGGATAATATTAAAATGCACAGGCATAACCTCTTTCAAATCTGAAAATATGGGTTATTTGTTTCAAGTTACGATGCAAATCGTGCAATATTTCCACGGTCTTCCAATTTTAAATGTATAACTTATGTAGTTTAGCATAAAAACCCAGATGAGAAATGCAAGACTTTGCTTTATATATCCAAAAAGTTTTTGCATTTCGTGTTTTTCCCAGAATTTAAAGTGAAAATTTACATTTCTTCCCGTTGCCAGGGTCTACTATTCACTTTTGTAACCTTTTATTCACGAATTTCACTTTATAACCACCAACTTTGACACCAGGTTATAATTGCGTCTTGCTGCATTGTGGCTTTGGACGCCCTGATGGCACCTCTGCCCACCCTGGGGGGTATGGGTACGAATCCCCCAAGCATCAGCCGAGCTACGGTCATCAAGAGACATACGAGGCAAGTTGAATCATTTGTCAAACTTTCTATTTAACGTTAAATCATTCATTCCTGACATACTTATAAAAACATTTTATACAAATTATTAATAGGTAATATGGTTTATGTAGCAAACTCATTTGAATGCCATTGAGAACTGATTTACAGGGTTGAATACTGAATCATATGTTTTGATAATATAATCAGTAGGGAAGGCCATTTGACTACATACTATAGATATTAATATATATATATAGTATATATATATTATATTATACTAATATTACTATATATATTTATAGTATGTAGTATAATTATATATATATATATATATATATAGTAATATAATATATAATCTAATAGTATGTAGTACTATATATATATATTTTTTTTTCATAAGGTAAATACCAAGGATTAATAGTTAAAAATTTACACATTTATTTTTTCAACAGAAAGGGAGGCCATTCGACTACTCCTACGTCGTCAAGGACAACTACCAAAACCTGGACTTCGGTCACAAGTCCACCTCCGACGGGAAGGTGGTGACCGGCGACTACCACGTCCTCCTCCCCGACGGTCGCAATCAGACCGTCGTCTACACCGCCGACGGCTACAACGGCTACCAGGCTCAGGTTGCTTACCACGGAGAAGCCAGGTACCCCGAGACCAAGCCCTATGCCCCTGCTCCATCCTACGGTGCCCCTAAACCCGCTTACAAAGGACCTGCCCCAGTCTATGGAGCCCCAGCTCCAACTTACGAAGAACCCACAGCTCTCTATGGTGCTCCCGAGTACTGAAATATATAGCTCCTGTAGTTTTCCTATTTATTGATGCGTGGAAATAAAGCAAAGTAATTAAAACTTCTTTTTTTTCTAAATCACACAAACATAATTCATTACTCTTTGAAAATGCAAAGATATTCGACATGATTTTTAAAAAAGATTTTTTTGTCACCTCATTTTCTCTTGACGCTGAATAACAACTAAGATTCAAGGCTGATGCGAGTATTTATATTCAGAAGTCTTGGGGGACATTATAGTAGATTCACATCAACCGTGCATTTGATGTCTAGGCCAGTCCCTTACGACGCTCCTGATTGGCTGTTGATAAGCCAATCACAGGGCTGGAAACTCTGTCTCTCGAGAGTATTCACAGAGGCAGGATGTATGTTCCATCTCTCCTGAGGGGTACGTCTTTCAAAAGCATTCCTCAGGAGAGGTGGAACATGGCACATACATCCTGCCTAAGTGAACTCTCTAGAGAGACTGAGACTTTCCAGCCAATCAGGAGTGTCGTAAGGGACGGGCCTAGACATCAGATGCACGTTTCATGTGTATCTACTATAGTCTTTTATCAATACCGTTGAAAACACTTCGATTCGATCAACTAATGAAAATGATTTGTTGTTGAGTGATAAACTTGTGATCAACCTGCGTTGTTGTTGTTGCTACTTTACCTGAGAAATCAGGTAAGTTACGAGTCATGATGTCCAAACATTATTCAGATTCAATATATCTGTTTTTTCGTTATGCCTTTACTAGGTATATATGACAAGAACCTGTAAATCATAGGAAAAAAAAAACAAGTAAAATATGCATTCGAATATTCTGTACAGTGCATAATGCTATATGAAACTCTCAGCCATCGCCCATGAGACTCTCAGCCGGCCGTGGTGGCCTGTGTTGTTGCAGTGCCAGACGCACGATCATGGCTAACTTTAACCTTAAATAAAATAAGATATAACTACTGAATCTAGAGGGGTACAGTTTGGTATGTTTGATGATTGGAGGGTGGATGACCAACAGACCAATTTGCAGCCCTCTAGCCTCAGTAGTTTTCAAGATCTGAGGGAGGACAGGAAAAGTGCCGACGTAAAGAGAAAGCCGTCTCAATAGTTTTCTTTTACAGGTTTATCAGATATTACATCCTCTATCATAAAACTCACAAAATATTTACATAAAAGGATCTGTGGGTTCCATAATATTAATTTCAATTAGACATTGGTTTCTCTGTAGTTAATATGAAATAATGAATAAAATATCTTAAGCTAAGAAGAGTGTTTTCTTCCACCTACCGAGGCGCTTCTCTTGCTCGGTTGCACTCTCTCTCTCTCTCTCTCTCTCTCTCTCTCTCTCTCTCTCTCTTGCTCACACATACAAATGCACGCAAGACAAATAAAATCATAATATATAGTAAATATATTATATATATATATATATATATATATATAATTATTTATATCTATATCTATATTATAGATATATATATATATATATATATATATTATATATATATGATATATAATATATATATATATATATTAATATATAATATATAAGATGTATAGTATAGATATATATATAAATATATATATATATATATATATATATATATATATATATATCTAATATATAGAGATATAATAATAATATAAATTATGAGAGAGAGAAGAGAGAGGGAAGAGAGGAAGAGAGAGGAGAGAGAAGAAGACGGAGATTATTAGTAAATATTATATACATATATATATATATATATTATATATATATATAAGATATAGATATTTATCTATATCTATATAATATATCTTTATCTATATAGAGATTATATATTTATATCTATTATAATATAGATATATATAATATATATATATATATATATATATATAGATATATAATCTATATCTATATATAGGATAGATATATATATATATATATATATAATATCTATATATTATATATAGATTAATATGATAATATATCTTATATCCTAATATATAGATATATGATTTTATATATATCTATAATATTATATATATATAAGATATATATATATATATCTATAAATATAAGATTAATATTATATATTATATATATTATAATAGATATATAAATATTATTTCTTAGATATATTATATATTAATCTTATATATTATATTATATTATTATATTTACATATAGATATATATTATATGATATAATCATATGCATTTACATTATGATAAAGTCTTACGTTCCGGGTCTGACTTGGCCTATTACCTTTCTGGAAATACCAAAGAATAATCAAGATTCCAGAATGTACTTACCCATCCGGCTGATATGCCTTTGATAATAATCCTCTAAGGAAAGATAAAAATGAAAAGTTTTCATAAAGTATTCATAGATAGTAAACTGATACTTCGATATATATATATATATATACATATATATATATATATATTATTCAAAATTCCACCTTGCCTCCTCCCCAGAAAAATACATTTACATTGAAAATTTAGGCCCTGACTCGAGGACGATGGGGTTTGAACAAGAAAAAAAAGGTTGAAAACTAAACTTCCCAGGCATAAGGCCAGGGTTACTGAAGAGGGAGGAATTTACATAAAAGCTGGACTCTAGTTTTAAAAGCACTGTATTTATATAAATTTACAGAGGTCCAGGAAACACAAGGGTAAGAGAACTTCTCTCAGTCTACCCGAACACGTGGGGGAGCAGCCCGGTCACGTGTTTAGGAAAATTGCGCAACGGAGCAAAATTGCAAGCTTCGAAGGACTTCCAAGTTCTACCACAGCCAGGCACAGCCTTTGTCTGCAAGTAGAGGGGGCAAGGCATAAGGCAGGGCACACATGGGGAAACTTTACTCACTGTTTTCTCTCAATCAAAAGGCCACTCAGGGGGGAATGAAATGACTGGGAAATTTACACAGCAGGAACTATTTCGTGGCTTAAATTCACTGGGGGAATATTACTAGTATCACATGGGAGTAATTACAGAATTGAGCCCAGATGGCGAAGGGGAATGAAATGCCTTGGAAAATGAAATGAAATACAGACAAAGATAAAACACTTCCCTGGTTGAAATGGAATTTCCCATACAGTACCTTTAGTGAGGATGCAGGATGTCTTCCTCTCTAAGTCTGGACATTATGGACTTTAAAAATATACTTGGGCTTCCCAAAGCATGGGAAACTCAGGCCCAGGAGTGTGGGGGGGGGGAGAGCAGCGGCATCTGGTAAGGGCCAGTGGTCTGGACCTAACATAGGGTCCCGTGGTCTTCTGAGAATCTTCTGAGGCTGGGCTGCTGCTTTCCAGGGGGTAATTCCAAGCACCAATGGGAGAAGAGGATAGCTTTACAAAAGAAAAAGGAGAATGGATTCCTCCAAGGTCGAAGGGGCAACTCGTATAGGTTCCTTAAACTTGGGTAAAAGACTGTTTATTTCCTTGTTTCTGGCTGAAATCTTGAACACCTCCCCATTCTAGAGGACATTTCAACCCTGGACGGGTTGGAATGGACAAGACAAGCCAGAAACAAGGACCAATTGCAATATAGATTACTGAGCCTTCCATTATCCCTTGAGTAGACTTATAATATAAGCGATATTCAAAATCTGCCAATTATAATATTCATGAAGTCTTACTCGACAGGCAGAGAATTAAGCAAAATGAAGTGTGACTTGACTAAAGATTAACTTTCTATATTCAAATACACTTAAAATATGAAGCCACACTGAGAATAACAATGAACAACAATAAGTGGTTAGATATTTAATTAGACCTACTGGTAAGTTACATCCTACATAATACTACTAACTGAGTTGTTCAGCACATCTTATCTGTCTACCCTGATGGATTGATATGACACGTTCAGGTGTGTTAATGGCCCTATAGTTTCATGAAGTTACTTTGTCTCGTAACAAGACGACATCTAACAGTATTAATTATATCAGCACTAACATTAGTGCACTAACAAGGGGAAAATTAATGGAGCAATTCTTCATAGGGATTAAATAAGATAACACACACACAGACAAGAAACGAAATGTAAATTTGTTCAAAACAACGTCAATCTCACAAAATATAAAGACTAGGGAATAACACTAAATCAGAACAGTTAACCAACTAATGTATAAACGAGCCAGGCTTCAAAAATATCTCTAAGCTATAGCAACGTTTGCTGGCTAAAATTTTCCCAAGTTAAATGGAATTCGAAGTGCCTAGAATAGGGCACTGTGCCAATTGTGGCACTTTTACGACCGTAGTTCGTAAAGAAGTACTAATTTATACAAGGCCAGGGTAGCTGGCAGTTTGGCTCTGCCTAAGCAGAGCATACAATATACAACAAATGCCACAAGGCAGTAGATATGAAGAAAGGAAACCAAGGAAGATAGGATACAGACAATACAAAAGGAAAATAAGAAAGTTACAAAAGGGTCAGAAAGAAGTAGAAGTAGCAGAGTCTGGCACTCTCCTCTGGATGGAGAGGGTCAGAATTCTCTAAAGAGGGTAGCACTGTGCCAAGCACTAGTGCAGAGAGGCTATTGGCTCTTGTAAGGTTTTGGAAAACCTCGACGCCCTTTTCCCTTCTTCCTTTGACCTCTCCGAGGTCAGTTTGATGATGCCATGGGGGTTCTTGGAGGATCCAAGCCCTTTGAAGATTCCGAAGGGGCATCTGCTCCAGCTGCTGCGACAACTGGAGCCTTGGCTCTCGTCCCCATGCCTAATGCTGCGTGGCTTGGTTCCCCGAGTTCTTCGGCCAAATAGGATTCGGCAAAGTCATTACTCCAGGACCGGTTCGCTGCTGACGGAGGGGGATTGATGAGGTGATGGTATTTGGGATGGGCTTACCCGTGGGGAAGACCGACTCTGGGGCGGGCTGCGAGGCTGCCCCATGGGTGGAGTGTCCACTATGTTCATGGGTGTCCTGGAGGATTCCTATTGGAATTGGCTCTTCCTTGATGGCTGGCATGGGTAGTTGGGCCAAGGCAACTGAGGGAGAGCGACCGGGACTGGCCCTGGCACTGGCACTAAGGCCGGTTCTAATTCAGTGGAAGGACTCGAACGTGGCTCAACATCCATGAGAGATGGAGCCTGGCACTGCTTGGCATCTTCAAGTGGCACTGGCTGTGCAGAGGTAGTCCTTGGAGGCCCGTGAAACGGGTCTGGAGCTATGTGAGGGCAGTGGCCCTGATACGGTATAAAGTTAGGAGGAGACTTAAAATCTTGTCCTAGCAGGACATCATAACCTCCCCCTAGTATATAGTTTGCTACTGCCATGGTACATATCTTCGAATGGTGAGGTCGTGTGACTCTCAACCGGACAGTAGGTAGGAACATTTTGACATGGTTGAGGCTCTTTATCGTCACGAACTGATGCCTATCAACCTTATCTCTGTAAGGAATTTTATCCTCTCGGATGATGGAGACTTGCCCACCAGCGACCTCTTGGAGGTGCGACAAATATGGGGCCCTGAGCAGGGGGGCCTAGAGTGGATGGATTTGTCATGGCCATAGCAATTTCAGAAACAGGAGCTTTCTTGGGGCATCCCGCCCAGGCAGCAGTGTGCCCATGCACTCTGCAGGTGTATAGAAACTCTTGCTAAAATCAGGCCGGGGCCTATTATTTCTGTTCCAATGGCCGTTGTTTTTGTTACTGTGATGTTGGGTAGTCCATTTGGAAGAGTGGCAGCAGCTTGCTGAGGAGGATCTACCTTTGAGAGGCACTGCTCGGTGGTGTGACCTGGCTTGTTGCAATGCCCACACACAGGTTTCTGAGGAAGGTTATTGGGGTGCTGGGTAGGCTGAGAGGTGGCAGCAGGAGTGAGGGGGAGAGCGGGACGTATTTTCTTCTTTAAAGAACTCTGCAATGGATGGTGGGTATCATAGGCATCTGCCCATTTACAGCATTCCAAAAGAGTCTTAGGGGCCTTGTCCACCAAGTGGGTGGCAAGATCAGGGGGGGCGTAGGCAAGAAAGTCCTCTAACTGGAAGAGTTCTAAGACCTCCTCAACAGATGTTGCATTGAAAGCCTTCGTCTACCTATAGAGTGCCAGTGCCTTCATAGCTGCCCACTCTGTCCACGTCTGGTTAGCCTCCTTGGGCATAGTCCTCTATTTTTGCCTCCACCGGTCTGGGGTCAATTCGCAAGCCCCCAAGGATTGCCTCTCAGACGAGGGTGAGATCGTGTCGCTCATTCAGGGGAAGGGCCTCAAATGCAGTCCGCCCTTTGCCAGCGAGATGCTTCCCAAGGAGGAGGGCCACTTCCTGAGGGGTTGGATTGAAGTTCCCGAACACATGCTCGACATGATCGAGCCAGGTGTCGGGTTCGTTATCGTCCCAAGCCCTAATGAGGCCGCCCATGCTGTGGAGGTGAGAGGGCACAGGAGGTGTGAGACTCGGGGATCCCAGGGTGGCACTCTGGACTGCCATAGCCAGTTCATGTGCCCTTTCTTTCACCCTTTCAGCAGCTTGAAATTCTCTTTCAGCCACTTCTCTTCTTTCTTGTGCTTCTCTCTCAACCGTTTCTTTTCTGTCTTGCGCTTCTCTTTCAGCTGCTTCTCTTCTGTCTTGTGCTTCTCTTTCAGCTGCTTCTCTTCTTACTTGTGCTTCCCTCTCCTTCTCCCGTTCGGTTGCTCTCTATTGGGCTGCTTCCTTCAGCTTATCATTCACCCAATTGATCAGCTTTGTGCTCTCCAGCCCCAGGGTTCGTCCAGCTTCTGTGAAGGCCTTAGCCTCTTCCAGTGCTGAGTTACTGGCCATCTTCTTAGCCGTAAACGCTAGTAGACTAGCCTGAGAATAATAGGGTGGAAAGTGGTTGCAAAATCAGCAAATGTCACCAGAGGTATGCAGAAATGCTTGACGCAGACTTGGCAAGATGATTGTAAATACCTGCAAACACAGTTACTACTGGTGCATAGCACAGCGGAAAACTCACGCCGTAGAATCTCTGTAATTTAGTTTGGCGGAGAACTCGACACCGGTAATGGATTTGGTAATAAGTTTCGAAAAACAGAACGAAAGAATCTGGTCACGCAATTCATGGAATCCTCACGTGAAAAGGTAGCAAATGGAAATAGAGTGGAAAGTAGTTGCAAAATCAGCAAACGTCACCAGAGGTATGCGGAAATGCTCGACGCAGACTTGGCAAGATGACCGTAAATCCCTGCAAACACAGTTACTACTAGTGCGCAGCACGGCGGAAAACTCACGCCATAGAATCTCTGTAATTTACCGTTCGGCGGAGAACTCACGCCGGTAATGGATTCGGTAATACGTTTCGTAAAATAGAACGAAAGACCCAGGTTACGAAATTCACGGAATCCTCACGTGAAAAGGTAGCAAAAGGATTTCATAAAGGCGGAAACTCGACGCCAATATGTATTTGTACGGTAAAAGGGAAAATAAAATTTCAGTCACGAAATTCATGGAATCCTCACGTGAAAAGGTAGCAAAGGGATGTCGTAAAGGCGGAAATTCAATGTCCGTACGGATTTGTAAGGTAAAAAGGAAAAATAAAAATCTGGTCACACATTCACGCAAATGCGGAAACTCAACGCAATTACGGGTTTGTAAAAAAAAAAAAAATCTGGTCTCGGAATTCACGGAATCCTCACGTAAAAACCTGGCATATACAGTTGATAATGAAAAAAAAAATGGATATGGGATCTCCCTTTTGTTTGTTTTTTAATAGATATCGTCTCGAGGATAAAGACGGAATTAATAAAATATATTCTTTTCTTTGCTACCAACGCAAATCCCTTGAACCTAGCTTTGCTCAGAAGACCCAAGATAACCTCTCTAACGCTATAAAATACAATGCCTTTTTTCCCCACCCCATTTCTTTTCTCACTCTCACGAACCTAAAACCCTCCAGGCCGGGAACTTAAAACCTTGGAGAATTTAGATGCATGCGACCTGTCTAGACTGCTCTGGACTGAGTAATCACAACTGTTTTTCAAGGCCGTGCTGGTACTACGCTTGGGGTAACCTGACTTTGTTCGAGATGCAAAAGTATTTGCCCTTATTGGATTACTTTCTGCACAGACAATAACGGAAAGAAAACGTTTACCTTTAATTTTACTTATCCTAACGTTAAGAATGTTTTACGCTAACACTTTGTTTTTCCTTTTCTGACTTATTGACTCATCTTATCCTATGTTAATGGATGGAGTGGGATCGCGGATAGGTTTCGGGCCACGTGGCTGGAGGATTTAAAGGTCCTATCCCGTTTAGACATGCGAGGTACACCAGAGAGAGAGAGAGAGAGAGAGAGCTAGCTAGCGCGCGTTGTTTCACATTAAAAAAATAACGCAGGATTCGCGATTAACTAGCAATCCACGATATTTTCGTTTTGAAACTTGCTCCCTAACCT
>NC_087204.1:109099320-109111820 GCF_015104395.2 Macrobrachium nipponense
CTTCTTCCGCCTTATTGGAGTCCATCCACGTTCACGATCAGCAGCATCGGTAATGACAGCGTTGGACACTGCCGCGGAATTCGCGAATGGTCGATGGTCACGAGACTGCGCATGCGCGAGCCGCACGGAGGCATCGATGTATATAGGCGGAATTTACCTTTTAACCGTGATTAGTCTTCGCAGATGCTTTCAGTGGCAAGGTCATGATGCGGCTTTCCTCTCAGTGCGATGATCGACAGGATTTTGGCGTTCGAGGATTTTTTATTTCCTAGTGCAGATTTTACTATTGCTCTACCTTCGATTGTTCGGTTTTTTATTGGCTGATTATGAATTTTTTATATTCACAAACATTAAGCCACAAATACAGTTCGATGCTGAATTCCCTATGTCTTGAGAGCATAAATATTCAGAATAACTAAAGAACTGAGAACCCAGAACTAAAATAATCTTGTTATAATCGACATAGGCTACGCATAATCCGTAAGTACCGGGAAGCAGATTATGAGATTAAGTGTAAATTCATTAAAATAAAAATAACAACGTTTTATGATAATTGAACGGTTAAAGTTTATTCATGCACATTTCTCCGTATATCTATTGGTAAAACTTTATTATACAATCGTACATTAATATATGTATGTATGTATGTGTGTGTGTCTATATATATATAGAGATGTTTTATATATAGAGATTTTTTTTGTCATATATAGAGATGTATAGATATAGATATGTTATGATATATAGATTTATATATATATATATAGATATATATATATAATAGATATATATATATATATATATATATATATATAGGATATATATATAATATATATAGATATATATATACATAGATATATATATATAGAATATATATATATATATATATATATAGATATATATTATATATATATTTATAGAGATATATATATATATTATATATAGATATAGATATATATATATAAATATATATAGAATAAATATATATATATATAGTGATATATATGATATATAGATATATATATATATAGATATATATAGATAGTATATATCTTATTCTAGTATATAAAGAATATCTATATATATATATATATATATTATATATATATATATATATATATTGTTACGAACCACCATTTCGCCTCTTAATACTCTTTCCTGCATTTTCACTGATGCAAGTACGAAGCGGAGCTCCAAAACGGCCATAGACAGTAAATAATAAGACATTTAATGATGCCTTAACTTAACTTATTTTTTATAATAGAGCTCTTATCCAAAATTTAAATAGCATTAAATTTAAGTATGATATACGAGTAAATATATAATACAAGGGATACGGTAAACACTACGAAATTTTGTTATTTTACTTAAAATTAATTAAAGGTCCAATAAAGATAAGGATTACGATGATAACGAGAATAATGAAACTAAAGCAATAACGAATGTAAATTAACGAAACTCCAGGAACATTGACATTGTACAGCATTACGACAAATGAGCAAAACAAGCAGAACGAATGTAAATTAACGAAACTCCAGGAACATTAACATTGTACAGCATTACGACAAATGAGCAAAACAAGCAAACGACAAATGAGCAAAACAAGCAGGTAAGTAACAATTAAATCGATTATCAATACACTGTAGATAATACAGGAAATAACGTAAATATTAAACACAATAAAATGCAGAAAATACACACATACCCAGCAAGTGTCAACAGAACCTTAAATGTAATATAGTAATACTTACAAATTAGCAAGTACAAATAATGTAACACTTAGATATAATCCAGGGTTATTAACACTGACAAATCCAAGAAATCTCATCCCTGGTGGTGCTCCAATGGCCGAAGTAAACAATCCAAGGACTGAGGAATACAAACACCCAAACAACACGCAAGGACAACACAGACAGACATGGGAAAAATATGAACTACAAAACATTTACAATCCACACTACAAAAATACTTTATTTACATAAATTCAATACTCCAAACATAAATGCAATACTCTTAACATCCCCCTCCTTAAGTCGAAAACTCTATGTTCAAGATTTTCGACCAACCTGTCGAGTTAGTTACTACAGCGTGATAAAATGTCTGCTCGAAGGTTATCCTGTCCACGGATGTGCTGGATCTTTAGATCAAACTGCTGCAAAGATAACCACCACTTCATGAGCCTTTTATTTTTGTTTCTCATCCGGCCTACAAACTTTAGTGGCTCATGATCTGTGAAGACTAATATGGGAGCAGGACTGCCAGAAAGATAAACTTCGAAGTGCTCCAATGCAGTCAAAAGAGCAAGTGCTTCCTTTTCGATTGTAGAGTAACCTCGCTGATGATTCTTGAGTTTCTTTGACATGTAAGCAACGGGATGCTGCATGTCATCTGGCCCTTTCTGCAGGAGTACAGCGCCTATTCCACGATCACTAGCGTCGACCTCGACAGCAAAGGGAGAGCCAAAGTCAGGAGCCTTCAGGACAGGGCTACTGGCTAGGAAATCTTTGGCTCGTCGAAAGGCTTCCTCACAAACTGGTGTCCAAACGAACTTAGTCTTGCTGCTGGTTAAGTCAGTTAATGGGGCTACTACTTCGGAGAAGTTCTTACAAAACTTCCTATAGTAGCCTACCATCCCAAGGAATTTTCTTACTTCACGTCTAAAACTTGGGCAGCTTAGCTTGGTGATGGCGTCTACTTTGGCTGCAACTGGGGATACCTCGCCGCTGCCAATCACATACCCAAGGTATTGTAGCTTCGCATGGCCGAAATCACTCTTGGTTAAGTTGATTGTCAAACAAGCCTGTCTTAACCTGCTAAATAAATCCTTCAGCATAGAAAGATGGTCCAGCCAAGTATCTGAAAATACAACAATGTCGTCAAGATACACTCTAACACCAGGCATATCGCGGATTACTTGATCCATCAATCTTTGAAAAACTGCAGGAGCATTCTTAAGTCCAAATGGAAGGACTGTATATTGATATAGGCCATCTGGAGTAGTAAATGCTGTCAGGGGTTTTGAGTTATCTGCTAATGGGACTTGATAATAACCTCATAATAAATCAATCTTTGAAACATATACAGCATTGCTTACCAGATCTATGAGGTCATCCACCCTTGGTAATGGATAAGAATCCGATACAGTTACCTCATTTAGTCTTCTAAAGTCAGTGCAGAGTCTATAGGAGCCATCTGGTTTCTCAACTAAAACACATGGCGATGCCCAAGGACTAATACTTGGCTCCGCAAAACCATGTTGTAGCAAAAAGTCAGTTTCCTTCTTTAGAATGGCTCTCTTTTGAGGGGAAACTCGATATGGGGCACTCTGAGGTTCTGTACCTGGCTTAAGTTCTAGCTGATAATCTACCATTGATGTCTGGACAGGCACATCTCCACAGATCTCTGGAAAAAGTTCCAATAACTTTTTCAAGTCACTAGCCTGTTGAGATGAGAGAGATAAATAAAGTTTACAGTCAATGTTATTTAATGCAAGTGTATTATTTAGAGGTATGCTTTTACTTCGATCTGGAAAACCTGCTTCATTAAGCTTCACATTATCTTCCACAGATGACTTGCAAATCAAGCTGACATTGTCACATTGGGTCTCAAACTTTTTAGTAGGTTTATATGTACCATCTTCTCGCTTTTCCTCTTTCCCGGAGTCGAGATGACATAATTATCCTTGTTTCTGCTTATCACTGTATAAGGACCTTCATATCTATTCTCAAAGGTTTTCCTTATGGGTACTAGCATTAAAACAGATTCACCTGGCCTAAAGCTTCGTGTCTCAGCCTTATTATCAAAATTTAATTTCATCTTATCTTGAGCTATGCTTAGATTGTCATGTGCAAATTTACGAGAGCTCTCTAGCTTACCTTGCAAGTTCTTAGCATAATCTCCTAATGTTACCTCTTTCGACTGATCCGTCCACATGTCATAGAGTATCTCCAAAGGACCTCTCACTTTCCTTCCATATAACAACTCGGCTGGGGAATATCCAAGACTTTCTTGTTGAGTGTTGCGGATGGCATACAACACTAATGGTAATCCTTCATCCCAGTCTGTCTGATGTTCCTGACAGTACTTCGTAAGGGCATCCTTCAACGTCTGATGGAATCGTTCCAGGGCTCCTTGACTCTCTGGGTGGTATACTGAGGACAAAGTATGTTTAATGCTCATAGCTGCCATAACCTGTCTAAATAAATCAGAGGTAAAGTTACTTCCTCTATCAGTCTGGATAATCTTGGGGATACCATACTGAGTGAAAAATTTTATTAAAACTGGGATCAGTGTCTTAGAACTTATGTTCCTAAGTGGATAGGCATCAGGATAACGAATGGAACTGCACATCATTGTAATCATATATTGATTCTGCTTCTTACTTTTGGGTAAAGGACCCACACAGTCTAATATGACTTTATCAAAAGGCTCAGGTAAAACAGGGATAGGCTGTAAAGGGGCAGGTTTTATTATCTGATTCGGCTTACCAACCAGCTGACATACTGCACAAGACTTACAGTACAGTACTCTGTGACACTTTTCCTTATACCAGGCCAGTAAAAGAGTTGAAGAACTGCACTCAAAGTCTTCCTTATTTCCTAAGTGTGAAGAAGATACAATTATGTGCATGTGTAATACTTTTTGCCTTAGGGCTCGCTGGAATGACAATCTGATTCCTGATTTCCAAAGTTGAACTTGCCGGAGTATGCAAAGATCTGAACTTTCTCATTAGTAGTCCATTCCTCAAGTAATAGCATACTGGCTCCATATTGATCTGGTCTTCTGCAAACAACTTCACTGTAAATAGATTGCAAAGACAAATCTTCCTGTTGAGCTTTTATAATGTCAGAACATTTCATATCAAAAAGATTATCAGAGCAATCAGAAACATTACTTAAATTAATTTCATTTTCAACTGGCTTCAGAGTATTTACCAAATACTACGTTACCAGTCTTCAAACCAAACTTAGTTTCATCCTCGTCGCCATCTAGCACACTTTCTTTTCTTTCTTTCTTTTTACATTACCTTGCAAAAACTATCAGTTTGGGGGAATAACTATCAATATTGACTCTGCGTCACTGTACCAACAGCATTTTCTCTTTTTTCAGTACCTGAAGTAGTTTACTTACCATTGACGCCTCCTTAGTCACATCTGTTCCACGCTCTCGTGGGACTTCTACCAACAGCCAGACTTCTGCTACGCTGTACACACAAAGAAGGATTACAATACTGGATCTTCTTTACAGGCTTACCTCTAATGGAGTGTCAACAAACCTATGGGACTAGGGTACAAACCTTCCCTCCTGCCAAGTCGTTCCCCATAAGAAAATCAACACCTTGAATAGGCAATTCATCCACCACCCCAACTGTTGACATAACGAGTTAATAAACCACAATGCAGATATAACCTACACAAGGGAACGTTACCAGTCCACCCAAACTTCTAACAACCAGTCTATCCGATGTAAAAGTCTTTTCCAATCCAGGAACCTTTTCTTTTACAATTAGACTATTAGAAGAACAAGTGTCCCGTACTATCGCCTAACAGGCCACACTTTTACCTAGGTCATCTGACAATGACACAACCCCATCAAACTTGAAAGGAGCAAACTCATTATCTAACCATATCACAATGAGAAAACAGGAATTTCTGCCGGACCTTCCTAATTGCCATATTTGATCCCGAAGATTCTCTCTTCCCCTCCTTATAATACTAGGACATCTTGCCTTCATGTGACAAGCTGGTTACATTTGTAACACCTAACCTCAGACAGACTTCTACTGTATGAGGGCCAGAGGATTTCTTCTTCCTATGATACATTACTGGAGATTTCTAGGATTGTTCTTTGACTTTGTTGATGTGTTTAATTAAAACTGTAATTCTCAGCTAAAAAACACAGCTGCTCTTTGTAAAGTTGTAACCTCACGCTCAAATAGGTATCTCTGAACATCAATAGGAACACCTCTAATGAACTGTTCAAGTAAAATGAGCCTCCCTATATTCATCTAAGGTAGTGACACTTGCTGCTGTATACCATTTATCATGTAATTTAACAAGATTATGTGAATATTCAATGTATGAATGTGAATCAAACTTTCTTATATCTACGAAACTTGAGACGATAATATTCAGCCGTAAGCTCATAGGCTTTCAGGATACTATCCTTAGTAAAGTCGTAATCATTACTCTCACTAGATGTTAACGACAAGAAAGCGGTTCTAGCTTTACCCTTTAATGACGGCTGCAAAATTACGGGCCATAAACGCTTAGGCCACTTCAAATTAAGCGCAAGTCTTTCAAAAAGCATAAAGAACTCGTCTGGATCCGCTTCATCAAACAACTGAATCATTTTAGAAGCCTTAAACAACATCAATTACCTGTTCACTTTCATCGCCTTGGCTCACGTTATCTTTATCGTTTCTCTTTTTCTCCAACAGCTCTAATTGATATCTGTGCTCTCTTTCCTCTCGCTCTATCCTATCCTTCCTCTCTAACTCTTCACGCTCTCTCCGCTCTTTCCTCTCCAACTCCTCACGCTCTCTCCTCTCTTGTCTATCTCTCTCCTCTTTTTCACGAGCATACTGCAATTCTACCTTGCTTGAGAGTAACTGGGATTCCCTCTTCATCTAATAAATTCAAAAAAAAAGCTTCCCTCAGGCAAAAGTTTCTTCCGTCTCAACCAAAAGGCATTAACAACAAAAATCTTAAATCTGAGATTTCCTCCCCCACACCTTTTTAACAGAAAAGTCATACTTCACTGCAATAGCAATCCAGTCATCCTTTCTCATACGATGATTACGCAAATAATGCAACACCTTGGGTTACTAGAAAAAAATCACTAATGCTGAAAGGATCCATATTCAAAACTATACAATAGAGAAAATTTTAACTTCAAAACGTATATACGATAGAGAAGATTTTAACTTTAAAATGTAAACAAAGTAAAATGAGCGAAAGCATTCACTTTAACAAAAAAAATTACTCTTAATACGTAATCCGATTGTTCTTAACGTGCACAGCGCCATATTTTTAACATTAACACTTCACTTCACGGCAAAATACTAATAAACATACGGAAAAATAAATTTATGACAACTTCCTAGAATAAATTCGCACAAATTTTAGTTATTCAGATCATTATACAAAAAATAAAATTATGCAAAACCCCGCAAAATAACTTTAGCTTATACCGGTCTCTTTGATTTACTCGGCAAAACAAATCCCGGACAGGCCCCCAAATTGTTACGACCATTCGCCTCTTAATACTCTTTCCTGCATTTCACTGATGCAAGTACGAAGCGGAGCTCCAAACGGCCATAGACAATAAATAATAAGACATTTAATGATGCCTTAACTTAACTTATTTTTTATAATAGAGCTCTTATCCAAATTTAAATAGCATTTAAATTTAAGTATGATATACGAGTAAATATAATAACACGGGATAAGGTAAACACTACGAAATTTTGTTATTTTACTTAAAATTAATTAAAGGTCCAATATAAAGATAAGGATTACGATGATAACGAGAATAGTGAAACTAAAGCAATAACGAATGTAAATTAACGAAACTCCAGGAACATTAACATTGTACAGCATTACGACAAATGAGCAAAACAAGCAGTAAGTAACAATTAAAATAGATTATCAATACACTGTAGATAATACAGGAAAATAACGTAAATATTAAACACAATAAAATGCAGAAAATACACACATACCCAGCAAGTGTCAACAGAACCTTAAATGTAATATAGTAATACTTACAAATTAGCAAGTACAAATAATGTAACACTTAGATATAATCAGGGTTATTAACACTGACAAATCCAAGAAATCTCAATCCCGGTGGTGCTCCAATGGCCGAAGTAAACAATCCAAGGACTGAGGAATACAAAATCCCAAACAACACGCAAGGAGGAAAAACACAGACAGACATGGGAATGGGAAAAATAGAACTACAAAACATTTACAATCCACACTACAAAAAATACTTTATTTACATAAATTCAATACTCAAACATAAATGCAATACTCTTAACAATAATATATATATATATATATAGATATATATATATGTATATAAATATAGATATATATATATATATATATCTATATATATATATCTATATATATATATATATATATATATATAGATATATATATATATATATATATATATATATATATATATCTATATATATATATAGATATATATATATATATCTATATATATAGATATAGATATCTATATATATATATATATATATATATATATATATATATATATATCTATATATATATATATCATATATATAGATATAGATATATTATATATATATATATATATATATATATATATATATATATATATAGAAAGAGTAAAACCAGCACTTGTACATAAAAACATCCTTTTATTTTCTTATGACTACCTGGTTTCGGAGTAACTGTCTCCATCATCAGGTCTATATAAAAACACACAGAAAGAAAAAAAATAAAAATCACTAAAATTACGATCGATCATTAGAATGAAGAAATGTACACAAAGGTTACATTGTATATATAATAAAAACAAAGTAATGTACAAGCATATTTTGATCCTCATACCGATTTTATCACAATATCTCTAAGGAAGAGCATTCTGCTTTATTAAGCTTATCCAAAGATAAATCCATAGTGGTAATACGACCTGATAAAGGCAACGGGGTTGTCTTTTAAATAAAGATGAATATTTAAGTAAGATGCAATTTATCCTTGACGACCACACTAAATTTGAAGTAGTTAAAGACGACATTCTTTTAAAGTTACTCAATAAGGAGGAAAGTATTAACAGGTTTCTTAAGAAAGTTGAAGTCTGAGGGTGTTCTAGATTGAACATAACTTATAAACGACTCTATTACATCTGGATCTAAACTGGAGTGCTCTATGGCCTCCCCAAGGTGCACAAGGAAGGTGTCCCGCTCAGACCAATCATTGTCAGCTATAGGTACTTTAACAACTACATTTGTCAAAGTTTCTTGTTCCTATTTTAGCTCCTGGTAACATGCAATCAGTATACAGTTAAAGATTCATTTACTTTTGCCAAAGAAATTTGTGATCTAGAACTAGGTAATTGTGTTCTTGTGAGGTTTCGATGTTAAAATCTTTACTTACTAATATTCCTTTAGCAGAAAACCATTGATACTATGCATCAACAACTTGTTTAATGACTCAATTAAGTATCCGTAATTTTAATAAACAACAGTTACACAAACCTACTCACATTAGCTGCGTCTGAATGTTATTTTATGTTTAACGCAAATGTATATAAACAAAAAGATGGTGTAGCAATGGGAACCCTCTCGGTCCTACTTTGGCCAATGCCTTTTTATCTCATCACGAAGTTGTTTGGTTAGATAATTGTCCCAGTTCTTTTAAACCACTGTTCTACCGACGTTATGTAGATGATACATTTTTAATTTTTAGATCTGAAGAACATGTACCCTTGTTTTCTTGATTATTTTAACTCAAAAACACCAAAATATTGAATTTACTTCAGAAGTAGAGAACAATAATACTTTTAGCTTTCCTTGACGTGCTCATAAGTTAAACACCAGCGATAACACTTTTTCAACATCAGTTTACAGGAAACCAACATTTTACAGGACTCACAACGAAATTCTCTTCATTCATCCCAATAGTTTATAAACGCAATTTAGTTTGTACACTTGTGACCCGTGCCTTTAACATTTGTTCAAATTATTTTAGTCTTCATTCAGAATTTCAGTTTATAAAAGAAATGCTTCAAAAAAACGGTTTTAATAATGCTTTCATAGATACGTATGTTGGTAAACAGCTAGAAAAATTATTGTTCCCGAAAGTTTCCATTTTAAAAGCCAATAAAGCAGTACTGTATTTTACCATGTTTTCTATGGTAATAAGAGTTTTTTCTGTTGAAAATAGACTACTAAAACTTTTAAGAGAATTTTATCCTCAAGTTAATGTTAGGGTAGTGTTCAAGCCTAAGTATACCTATTTTGGTTGGTGGTTTGTTCAAGTACAAAGCCAATCGTACCCCCAGAAAAAAACTACAGCCCTCTCATGTTGTATATAAATACGAGTGCAATTGCTGTAATGCAATTTACGTGGGGAAAACAAAGCGCCAAGCAACGTGTACGATGGTTTGAACACTTGGGAAGATCAGTTAGGACAAACAGGCTTTTAGCAAAACCACCATTCAGTGCCATACGGGATCACGCAGAAAATAGTGATCACCCTCCCTCTAGGTTAGATTCATTTCCATTCTCTCTAGTCGAGTGGCCCCATGGAGCTGGCAATTAGTAGAAAAGGTCTCTACACTTTTAAAGTGAAACCTTCCCTCAGTAACAACGAGAGGTCCACGGAGATGCTGTGTTTTTAAATTTTTAGTGTGTATGTTTGTATGCCTTCATGATGCAGGTATTTTATTTATATATTTATTTATTTATTTATTTTTTAATATTGCTTACTTCCCCTTTTTTATGCTTGTACATTACTTTTGTTTTTATTATATATACAATGTAACCTTTGTGTGAACATTTCTTCATTCTAATGATCGATCGTAATTTAGTGATTTTTTAATTTTTTTTTTTTTCCTTTCTTTTTTTTGTTATTTGTTTTTTGTATAGACCTGATGATGGAGACAGTTACTCCGAAACCGGTAGTCATAAGAAAATAAAGGATGTTTATGTACAAGTGCTGGTTTTACTCTTTCTATCAAGACTCCGTTTTCCAAGGGATAGATCAGTTGCAGATATATATATATATATATATATATATATATATATATATATATATATATATATATATATATCTATATATATAGATATATATCTATATATATGTATATATATCTATATATATCTATATATATATATCTATATATATATATATATATATATATATATATATATATATATATATATATATATACTTATTATACTTATGTATTTAAGTATAACACATTCAATATTCCAGTTAAAATGATCAGTAATTACATCTATGAACAACCTAACAGCCAACAGAGTCAAATTCCAAGAGGAAAATGTTTCTAAATATATACAGTTCTTGACCTAATAAACTTGATCCACGACTTCACTTCAGGAACTGATTCCAGCGACTGACTGGGAAATGTAAAAGCTGTGAAATCACAAGAACGTCCAACAGCCGATTTAAAGAGAGAGAGAGAGAGAGAGAGAGAGAGAGAGAGAGAGAGAGAGAGAGATAGAGAGAATAAAGCTGCTTGCTTCCCCCAGCTGGGTTTGAGGAATACTATGACGGAGCATTCGACGCACGTCTCTCTCTCTCTCTCTCATCGCAACTGAGACCTACAACACTCGAACAACAACCAGGTAACAATAACAATTAACTGCTTTATTCAACAGAAGTGTACTGAAGCTTTATGGAAGGCGTCAAGGAAACTGAAGACGACTTCACGCTAGCTAACAAAACCAAAACCTTCTCATTCTGAAAAAAAAAACACACAAATAAAAAGGAAACTATTAAACCGACCAAGAGGTGAAGAGGAAAGTCCAAAAAGTGCAGAATGATAATAATAATAATAGGTAACAATAATAAGTAACAATTAGCGACCTTTCCTTCCGTAAAAGGGCAGAGATGGGAAGTTGAATCCAACAGGGGGGAGGGGGGTGGGGGAAGAGGCGTGGCTTCGCCATCCTCCACGACCGTGACCAATGCATATATAAACCTGAACCATACTTTACTCCGCACAGAATCCGACTGGGAAATACATCATGAACGCAAAGGTGAGGACTTTTGTGTGTACTTAAGACCTTCTATAGTCTGTCTTTATAGGTCTCTTTTGTTTCTCTCTAGGTCTCCCTGTCACACACAGGTTTCAGCTCTTCACTTGTCCACAGTGATTTTACTGATTCAGTAACTTTTTTTTTTCATATAAGTGTTATATTTGTAGCTAAATCAATCAGAGGGCCACATTCTATTTTACCATGAAAACACTATAATTCACTGAAGTCATTCGAAATCTTAAGTTTTTCAAAATTTTCAAGCGAAAGCGAAGCATTTCAACTCCTCTTCCAGACGCTCATTTTTCTATCTTGCAATCGTCTATCCATCTCTCGTCGCAAGATACTTGCTATGGGAGAAAAAATGTTTCTCTCTCTCTCTCCGAAAATAATTTAACGATTAACCAATACACGACATTCTATCTTCCTCTCTTCTCTCTGAAAATTAATTTACAGATTAGTCAGTACATAACTCTTTCTCTCCTATAATAATTTACCGATTAACCAACACACGACTGACTCTCTCTCTCTCTCTCTCTCTCTCTCTCTCTCTCTCTCTCCGAAAATAATTTAACGATTAATCAATACACGACTTTCTCTCTCTCTCTCTCTCTCTCTCTCTCTCTCTCTCTCTCTCTCTCTCTCTCTCAGAAAATTAATTTACAGATTAGTCAGTACATAACTCTTTCTCTCGTATAATAATTTACCGATTAACCAACAC
>NC_087204.1:109113557-109116057 GCF_015104395.2 Macrobrachium nipponense
TATCTAACTAGTGGAACTGCGCATAATAGGTGTAGTTGGAGCGTTTAATTGTTTCATTAATTTCTGTGGTCATTTTACTATTTTTTCCCGGCGTGTGTTACTCCAAGAGTAATGTTTTCTCTAATTTGAAAATGTCGTTGAATCAGTTTTTTCATTAGCAATTCTTTCTCTCATTATCATTTTTTTTTTTCATTTATATAAAGAGAAATTGGCTACTGAAAAAATGGAATTTATAAATAGCAAGGTCCTATCTGTATGTTTACATATTTAGAAAAAAATCTTGAAATGGGCCATTTACAAGACAAAACTGATAAATACAAATCAATTCGCATTCAGAAGGGGATGCCATTCGACTTCGCCTACGACGTCAAGGACAGCTACAAGGGCGTCGACTTCGGCCACAACTCCAACTCCGACGGGAAGGTCGTGACCGGCGAATACCGAGTCGTCCTCCCCGACGGTCGCACTCAGATCGTCACTTACACCGCCGACCACTACAACGGATACCAGGCCGAGGTCAGGTACGAGGGCGAAGCCCAGTACCCTGAACCCAAGCCCTATGCCCCTTCTCCATCCTACGGTGCCCCTAAACCCACTTATGGGGCTCCAGAACCCACGTACGAAGAACCTGACCCAGTCTATGGAACCCCAGCTCCTACTTACGAGGAACCTAAGGCTCTCTATGGCGCACCAGATCACTAATAATATGTCTTAAATTATTTTTCTTATTTATCTTAAGTAAATAAAATGCAATGCAAATCATTTATTTGTTTTCAATGATCCCGACTCAAGCATAATTTCCTCTTCAAAAACACAAACTACAAGTCTGCAAATTACGGAAATTTGCAAGAATGTGAAATTCGAGCCTTAACATATCACTAAAATGTGAGGTTACTTTAGCAGAGCAAAAGTCAATGGGGAAAAACTGTATGGGTAAATGACCTTCCTTTATTGTTAGAGTTTCAGCTGTAACAGTTTTTTTTTTTTTTTTTTTTTTTTTTTTGAGGTTTGGGTAAGGGGGGATTTGATGGAGGGAGGTTGGGAGGGGGAAGAGTAGGTTTGAGGTTGGGGACAGTCGTTCTTTGAGGTTTGGGAAGGGGGTAGGTATGAGGTTGGGGAGTTGGACTCTTTAGTTGAATTACTTGGATTGTCGCGAAAATCATTCAAATTGTGGTGTTTGTCATTTGTTATTACAATGACAAGAAATTCAGCGTTCATTTCAATTCAATTTCTGATGGTAGCGGGAAAAAAAAAATCTAATCCAGCAAGCATAACTTGACAGCGACGCCAGCCACGTAAATTAGAAGAAATGATCAGATATTAGGGAAATTTTAAGCCTCATTCCCAAGGAAGTGAATATTTCAAGTACCACTGAATCACAGTATAATTAATATCAAAATCGTATTCACATACGAATCAAAGAAGAGAACATTTTAGTGTATTATACAGAGAAATGAAACTCCGTACTTTGCCTGCCAATTTATCTTCATATTGTCATTACTTCTATTTATTTCTTAACAAAGGTTCTCTGATACTTTGACTTACGGGGTGAGTTTACATTCTCTTCATTACCTTTGACAATATCCAATTACATATAACCTAAGGTGATTACACTGACATTATTTCATTTCTCAATTTGGTAACATAAGAACCCTACACTGTCACAAGAGACCTAGCCCATGACCCCTATTTCGATGACCTTTGTTGCAAAATGCAATCGCTAACTGAAAATGCAATCTTACGCAGACATAGGAAAAGGAAGAGAGCATTAGGTGTAATTGTCTTGTGGGGAATTTGAGAATCAAGGATGCATTTAATTAAGTGTTCTTTGTTTTTATGTCGATAAATTATATTAAAGGATTTGAATGTAGGAGATCAGCGTATAGGTATGTAGGTAGGGAAGACGAGGTATACATACACATATTCACACATACGCACACTAAATACTGTATTATATATATATATAAGTAAATATACATACATACATACATATACATATACATATATAAAGTGTACTTTTATTTACATATATCCCCCTCTTGACCTTCCGCCTCTAATTCAAATGTTTCCATTAATGGACTGATTGCATTTTTTATCTTATTTGGATTACAAACATCACATATATCACCTATTATTAAAACGCTTCAGATACGATGCATCTTACCTGCCAAGTCTAAGATAAGTCATGAATATGATATGTTCTTAGTTTATTAGTTGCGTTTTACGTTAGTTGACATCCTAAAAGGGAAAATATTTTATTTCCATCATTAATCATTTACTATACTCTCCCGTGAATCTAAATCTTTTTGAAACAAAACTTGAATCTCTGAAACAAAACTTGAAATCTTATATTACGTATGTTTCCGTTCCTCCCTATTGGAGTCCAGAGCAGCATTTAAAATTTAGATATTTTTATTTAGCTATATAGCATTGCCCTATATTCACTACTCTTGTCACGGTCTTGTTAAACAAAATTGTCGTTGCTGCAAACCTTTCAGAT
>NC_087204.1:109121057-109171057 GCF_015104395.2 Macrobrachium nipponense
ACATTCAGTGACTCCCCAATAACTAATATTTTTCACATGAAAATATAACAACAAAGATTAAATACTAGATCTTTTCAATGCTAAGTATTTCTACATCATCGACCTGCTAAATATCCGATCATTTCAATGAAAACCATTTCAACATTGTCTCCCTGCTAAAGATCTGATCTTTTCAATGCTAAGTATTTCTACATCGTCTGCCTGCTAAATATCTGATCTTTTCAATGCTAACCATTTCTACACTGTCTGCCTGCAGAAGGGGATGCCCTTCGACTTCTCCTACGAAGTCGAAGACCACTACAAGAGCCTCGACTTCGGCCACAACTCGAACTCAGACGGCCAAGTGGTGAAGGGAGAATACCGCGTCCTCCTCCCCGACGGTCGCACCCAGATCGTCACTTACACCGCCGACCACTACAAGGGGTATCAGGCCGAGGTCAGGTATGAGGGCGAGGCCACGTACCCTGAACCCAAGCCCTACGCACCTGCTCCATCTTACGGAGCTCCCAAGGAATCCTACGGTGCCCCCGCTCCTTCTTACGGAGTTCCTAAAGCAACCTACGGCACTCCAGCTTCGTCTTCCGAGGAACCAGAGGATTCCTATGAGGCACCAGCATCCCTGTACGGTGCACCCGACCACTAAACAGACTGTTTTTGGCCTATTTAAGATGCTGTAGTAATTTATTTATATGGAGAACCCGATCTGCGAATGAAAATAAACAAGTAGCCTGCATATGGTGTGTCTACGTATTTGACCAAAACAACAATATTCAGATTTTAGTCATGAAATAGAGTTGGATGTGATTTTGTTACTCAGTCAATAGAATTGATGCCTATAATATGCTTTTGAAATTGAATAAAATTTAACCAAATAAAAACTAACGTGTCTTAGATAACTTCTTTGCTTTAAATGGATAAAAAGGTATTTGTTCAGCGTTTGGAGAAGCACAAGTATCTTGAGAGAACCGCATGCGGCTCTTGGACCGCAGGTTGGCGAACCCTGCACTATACCTTGTAACCAGTTAAGTTCTTACAAGTTTGTCAATGTCAACCTAATATTTTCCAGTACTTCCTCCTCCCATTTCTCTACAAATCTAACCGGAATACCCCTTTCATCATATGTCAATGTCAGTCTAACAATTTCCAGTGCTTCCTCCTCACATTCCTCTACAGAACAAATCTAACCTGAATACCGCTTTAATCATATGTCAGTGTCAGTCTAACAATTTCCAGTACTTCCAACTCGCATTCCTCTATAAATCTAACCTGAATACAAATTTAATGATATGTCAATGTCAGTCTAACATTTTCCAGTACTTCCTCCTCACATTCCTCTACAAATCTATCCTGAATAATTCTTTAATCATAATTGTCAGTCTAACAATCCAATACAAATCTAACCTGAATAGTCCTTTAATTATATGTCTGTGTCAGTCTAACATTCCTCTGTAAATCTAATCTGAACCCCCCTCTAATCATATGGCGGTGCCAGTCTAACATTCCTCTACGAACCTGAATACCTCTTTAATTATACGTCAGTGTCAGTCTAACATTCCTCTACAAATCTAACCTGAATACCCGTTAATCATATGTCAGTTTCAGTCTAACATTCCTCTACAAATTTAACCTTAACACCCCTTTAATCATAAGTCAGTGTCAGTCTAACATTCCTCTACAAATCTAACCTGAACACCCCTTTAATCATATGTCAGTGTCAGCCTAACATTCCTCTACAAATCTAACCTGAATGGTCCTTTAATCATAATTGTCAGTCTAACATTCCTCTACAAACCTAACCTGAATACCCCTTTAATCATATGTCAGTGTCAGTCTAAAATTCCTCTACAAACCTAACCTGAATACCCTTTTATCTCCACGTGACAAGTAGCTTCAAAAGACGAACTCATTTTCACACGAAAACAGCTAATCTGCACACACACCTTTTTAGACTTAAAAACCCACAATGAGCTTCTCCTACCAATGCTTCTGTCATTTGTCTTTGTTTCCTGGTCAAGAACCGGAAGCACACTAACCTCAGTCGTATTTGTCACCGCTCCAGTTCTCGTCTTATAATCTTGAGTTCATTCTCGTCGACAACTTCAGTGTTGATTATTATTATTATTATTATTATTATTATTATTATTATTATTATTATTATTATTATTATTATTATTACCGAATGCAAAAGATTTTGTTTATCCCTGGAGGAAGCAGCATCCCTGACCTTGGAGGATGGAGGGACATAAGTCAGGGAAAACGGAAGGAATTTGAGAATTCCGGCTCTTGTTAATGGAGGTTTAGAAACAGTCACGCACCTGAAATCCGAGAATGAGTGATTTCCATAGAGAAAATGTGGGAAGAGGGCGCCTGGTGGGTGCTACCAGTTGGAGAATCTTACTCAAAATACTATATAGAGAGAGAGAGAGAGAGAGAGAGAGAGAGAGAGAGAGAGAGAGAGAGAGGGGGGGGGGGGGGGAGAGGGCTGAAAAGTGAGAAAAAAAGATATATGGAGATAGCAAGAAGTATAAAAGTCTAATTTTACAAAAACTCATTTGGAATCAAACTATCGTTGAAAAATCAAATTTCAATTAATTTATCTCATTAAAGAGAAATCATCTCAGCGAAAATTAAAGCTAAAATATACCCTTCTAGTTTTACTTAGTTTTTTGACGAGTTGGAAAAAATCGAAATCTAGAGAGGTATATTTTAACTTTTATTTTCGCTTAGATTAATTTATCCTAACTGAGATATATTTATATTTCTTACGAGTTTGATTCCAAATGAGTTTTTATGTTAAGACTTTTATAATTCTTGTATTTTTCGTCTATTGCGTCTTCCCTACAGAAGGGGATAATCGACTTCTCTCTTTACAAAGTTAACGACCACGACAAAAACTTCGACTTCGGCCAGAGCTGCAAAACTCCAATAACGGTAGTGCGGCGACTAGTGACTACCTGGTTCGTACACTCCTGTCCGAATGTTCGCGCTCAGATCGTGACTTGCAATGCTGGCCAATAAAACGGACACCAGGTAGAAGCCCGGATATACTAGGGAAACGCTAAGACTTATCAAAGAGTGATTCGTTTATTTGTTAATTTCTTAATTTGTTTTTATAACAACTCATCCAGCTTTTCTGTCTTTCCCTTAACTTTCTGTCATTTTTTCTGATTTCCAATTACTTTCTGTAAGTGTTTTGTGTTTCCCATTACTTTCTGTTACTTTTTCTGTATTTCCCATTACTTTCCGTTACTTTTTCTGTCTTTCCCATTACTTTCTGTTACTTTTTCTGTCTTTCCCATTACTTCTGTTCCTTTTTCTGTCTTTCCCGTTACTTTTTCTGTATTTCCCATTACTTTCTGTTACTTTTTCTGTATTTCCCATTACTTTCCGTTACTTTTTCTGTCTTTCCCGTTACTTTATTTTTTCTGTTAGTTTTCCCATACTTTCCGTTACTTGTTCTTGTATTTCCGTTACTTTTCTGTCTTTACCATTACTTTCTGGTTACTTTTTCTGTCTTTCCCATTACTTTCTGTTACTTTTTCTGTCTTTCCCATTACTTTCTGTTTACTGTTTCTGTCATTCCCATACTTTCGTTACTTTTTCTGTCTTTCCCATTTACTTTTCTGTTACTTTTCTGTATTCCCATTACTTCTGTTACTTTTTCTGTCTTTCCCATTACTTTTCTGTTACTTTTCTTTTTTGTCTTTACCATTACTTTCTGTTACTTTTTCTGTCTTTTCCACTACTTTCTGTTACTTTTTCTGTCATTTCCCATACTTCCGCTTACTTTTCTGTCTTTCCCATTACTTTTTCTGTTAACTGTTTCTGTCATTCCCATACTTTCCGTTACTTTTTCTGTCTTTCCATTACTTTCTGTTACTTTTTCTGTATTTCCCATTAATTTCTGTACTTTCTGTTACTTTGTTTTCTGTCTTTCCCATACTTTCGTTACTTTTTCTGTATTTCCCATTACTTTCCGTTACTTTTTCTGTCTTTCCCATTACTTTCTGTTACTTTTTCTGTCTTTCCCATTACTTTCCGTTACTTTTTCTGCATTTCCCGTTACCTTATGTTACTTCTGTCGAAAGAACGAGATAATATTCTTTGGAAATTTGAATTTCGAGTAATTGGCCCCTCTGGTGGGATCCATGAGGTCATTCAGGGCTGAAAGAGAGATTGAGAGTCAAAAAAGGTTTTGAAAGGCATAACAGGAGGATAACCTCGCAGTTGCACTATGCAACAATTGTTGGGAGAAGGTGGAAAGAAAGATGGAACAATTAGAATATGAAGAGAGGTACAGTAAAAAGAATGGAAGGGGCTGCAGTTAGAGGCTGAAGGGGCACTGCACAGACCCTCAAGTAATGCATACAATGCACCACGTGAGGTGCACTGACGGCACTAACTTCCATACGGCGAAGATCATGTCCACATTTAAAGATTTGCTTGGCCTCTGAAATTTATTTACAGTTAAAACCATTCAAGTAACATGATTAATATTGTGTCTAGCAAGAGTTTTAAAGTTTTGCATAACAACATATAATAGTTAAGATTTCTTAATGAAACAAAATAAGTGTCATGTAATAACGCGATTTGAAAACGTCATCGTAAAAATATTCATATGTGTAAACCCAATGACATTGCAAGTAGGCTATTGATTTGAATTTCACTCGATTAAGTGGTTTCAAATAGAGCAATGGTCCTTCTGCAGTTCGATTATCGTCACGTTAAATTAATTTCATAATTACAATATTCAGTTCATTGTAATTGTCCCTCAGCTTTTAATTATATTCATCAAATTAATTGCATAATTGTCCCTCAGCTGTTAATTATCGTCACTTCAAATTAATTTGATAATTACCACGTTCAAAAATAGTTAGGGTGAAAGTAAACTTTCAAATTAATTATTCTGTGTTTACACTGATAAGCGAAAATAAAATGATATTCAAATATAATAAAACAATTTTATAATTTTTGCAAAGAATAATTAGTAATTCAGAAGATTATTGCCAATTACACCTGGACAACATGAATTATATTCTAAATAATTAATACTGCTTTAACAATATAAATTAAATTGCAAACAAATAGTATTGCTGGCAACCAATCCCAAGTAATATTCCTGTGATATAGCTTTTTTCAAAGATGGGATGCCAGTAAAAAATTAAGCTTTTATCACAGGAAAATAAGTGAGCTTAAACTCGGTGTAAAATATACGTACTGACTGATTCCAGGCAACATATTTCCCATATTCTTTACAGCGTATAGTCGTTGACTGATTGCTGGTAACGTTCATCTCAATTTTTTTCGAAAGAGACAATGGACAGCCCTTATCATATCAAATTTATACAGATTAAAATACTCAAATTTGACGGTAAACGAAGTGAAAATAACCCATTATAATCTGCGTTTGTTCTGTATTTAATTACTTGAATCTTACCCAACCCAATTCAGCAAAACCGGACAGAGATATAATGCAACTCTTCCCTCCCTCATTAAGAACGCCGTTTCCAAATTCGATCTTCGTTCTGCCCCGTGATCTTACAAGCGAGGACTTTTCTCAACACTGCCCCCCCCCCACCCCCCCCCCCCACCCTCCTTTACTTTCAGGATTCTTCTCACTTGCTGCTGCTGGTGCCCTTGGCATGTATAGCATTGGGAAGTACGCGCTGCTGCTCTTAAATCTTGCGGTAGTTCATTGAGATGTCAATTAGAAACTTTCACGATTATTGTGGCGTTAGTTTAATTCCTACCTTTGTATCTAGTCTCCTTCTTCTGCATCTTTCACTTCCTGGAGCAGAAGACTTTCAGACAGAGATGTAAAAAGTCGATGTATAAAGTCGGAGATATTTCTTGCTCCTCTGATATTCTGATAATTACAAATTGGTCAGATTGAAGGTACTGAAGATTGTGCAAGAGATTGACTGGGATCACGAAAATGCTAAAAGATCACTTGAAGTTATAATAATCATAATAATAATAATAATAATAATAGTAATAATAATAATAATAATAAATAATAATAATAATGAAAAATAACAAATTATAATAATGATAAATAATGAATAACTATAACAATAAAATATAATAAATAATAATAATAGATATTAAATAATGATAATAGCAATAAAGAATAATATAAAAAAAAAAATAAATCAAAATAATAATAAAAACAAAATAATAATAATAATAATAATAATAATATTAGTGTACTTAGGAAGCAGACCCTCTCTCAAGCATACTTTATTAAAAGTAATGGCTACTTCAGCAGCATTACACTTGTAGAGATTCTTCTCTATTTTCCGAATAGCGGCTTTTTCCGTGCTACTTAGACAGACTAGTAGAGCGCCTATGGAGGTCATGATCAAATACAGAGCCAAAATTGGAGTATATATTTGAATTTTACAGATAAACTATGATACCATAGTTATCAAAGTCATTAACGATATATATATATGTCTCTCTCTCTCTCTCTCTCTCTCTCGCTCTCTCTCTCTTTCTTGAAGCAAGCGAGCTTTCGTCTGGAGCTGCCAGACATCCTCGGGCTGGGAAGCTGAGGGTGGACTGATCTTGACGAAGCGGTGTCCGTCCTCGTTTATATTTGGAGTTGACAGCAGGGGGTCTGCCCCATGCTGATCTACTATTGGCTGTGGCGGTAGGTCTTCGTTTTCATTGGTGGCTTGAACCGGGTCTCAAGCCACTTTCCAAGCGTTGATGGTTGCGATACTGTAAGTCCTGCAGCCGCCTAGACCTCCTTAGCGGCGCGGTTACGTCGATGGGCGTTTCGCTATGCTGCGGGACGTCACGGCTAACTTGATTATGATTGGCTGCGGGAGTATCTCGTTCGGGGGCGTCGTCTTCCGTGGAGTTGTCGTGCTCGGTGGTGTCATTGTTGGTGGCAGGTCTTCTCATACTCGTAGGGAGGAGAAATTCTTCCTGCGTCGTATTTAGTGTAGGTCTTACTTGCTGGATGAGAAGCGCCTCCAGCAGGCGTAACCGACGGGCATCAGGGGCCTTCCCGATGATCTTCGTGTTTTGGATGATCACATCCCGGGAGATGGCCTCTTGATGTGGTGCGTGCGTTATTTTTGATAGCCCCCTCTTGGGCGTGGCACGAGAGTCTCTTCGACAGGGCGCATGGTAGTCATACCAACGTAGGCGCCGCTGCAACCGCGGACTGGGCATGTATACTGGTGCACCACATGCGTCTGCTTCAGGGGGTCTCGTACCTGTGGAGAGGGGTTATTTTTCATAATAAGGTCGCGCGTCCTCCGATTCTGGTAGTAGATAATTAGGTCAATATTTTTGGTGTCGTCGGTCGGGGATACATTTTCAGAAATAATTTTCTTGACTGAGTCCTCTTCTTCACGGTAATGTGAGCTCATGAAGGCTTTATAATACAGCTTGATATTATCCTGGGGGCGGGATTGCGGGCTCTCACTACCGTACCATTTCTCCAGGGCTGTACGGACTTCTCTGCTTATTAATTTATTTGAATACCCGTTATTTACGAGTACTTGGGAGGCGCGGTCGAGTTCCTGATGAGTGTCCTGCCAGGTCGAGCAGTGGGAGAGGGCTCTCCTGACGAAGGCCCTGACGGTCGTGCTTTTGAATCTGGCGGGGCACTCGCTGTCACCATTGAGGCAAAGTCCTAGGTTGGTTTTCTTTGTGTAGACGGAAGTACGGAGGCCGTCTTCCGTCTTACTCACGAGGACGTCGAGGAAGGGGAGCCGATCGTCGGTGCTGTATTCAACAGTGAAATTCAGCACGCTCACTGCTGAAATGCCTGACGGAGGGCTTCTACCTCATTCTCGGCGTCGACTTGAACAAAGATGTCGTCGATATATCGTCCATATCTGCGGGGTTGCTGCATCCTAGCGAAGACTCGTTCCTCCACGGTTCCCATGTAAAAGTTAGCGAAGAGTACCCCCAGTGGGGAGCCCATCGCTACGCCGTCCTTTTGGCGGTTACAATCTGTCCTCGGTGGGTTGGAGAAAGGGGCCTTCTTCGTGCAGATCTCCAGCAGCGTACGGAGCGAGGCTTCGGGTATGTTGAGGGGCGCCGTCGACTGACTCCTGTAGACACGCTCAAGGATGATGTCAATGGTTTCGTCGACAGGCACGTTCGTAAACAGGGACTCTACGTCCAGCGAGGCGATAATCCCGGTGCCAGGGGCGTCCTTGATGACTTCTAGGAATTCTACTGATGACTGCAGGCTGTACCGACTCGGGACGTAGGGGGTCAAAATTTGGTTAAGACGTTTAGCCAAGGCGTAAGTAGGGGCGGGCGTCTGGCTGATGATCGGCCGGAGGGGGTTTCCTGGTTTGTGAGTTTTTATGTTACCGTATAGATAACCTAGGCTGTAGTCTCCTTGTATGGGCGGGAGATGGACAGCGTTAGTCGCAGCATTCACTACACTGATGACCCCGTTGGCCTCCCTCTTGATGTCGTCTGTCGGGTTTCTTGTCAGGCGCTCGAACTTGCTCTCGTCGGACAAAATGGCATCCAGCTTCTCGTGGTATTCAGCAGTGTCAATCAAGACGAAGGCTGCCGTCTTGTCCGCGCGCCGCACCGTGATGTTCTCCTTCTCCTTCAGTTCCTTCGCCGCTTTCTTCATCTCCTTGGTGAGGATCCCGCTGGAGTGCGAGCCCCTCTCCGTAAGGGCTTCAGCAAGTAGGAGGGGTTGAAGGGCGTCGGTAGTTCTCACAATGCTCCGAGCTTCGAGCTGCTGGATGGAGTCGAGGAGCAACTCGATTTCGAGTCTCTTGTCGTGAGGTCTGGGTCTCGAAATGAAGTGGCAATTAAGACCCAGCTTCAGAAGGGCGTCTTGATCGGGGATGGGGTCGTAGTCAGTAAGGTTAATGTATCCTTGGGTTCGTTCAGGGACGCGGAGTTTACCGTGAAGAAGAGGACTCAGTCAAGAAAATTATTTCTGAAAATGTATCCCCGACCGACGACACCAAAAATATTGACCTAATTATCTACTACCAGAATCGGAGGACGCGCGACCTTATTATGAAAAATAACCCCTCTCCACAGGTACGAGACCCCCTGAAGCAGACGCATGCGGCGCCTACGTTGGTATGACTACCATGCGCCTGTCGAAGAGACTCTCGTGCCACGCCCAAGAGGGGGCTATCAAAAATCACGCACGCACCAAACATCAAGAGGCCATCTCCCGGGATGTGATCATCCAAAACACGAAGATCATCGGGAAGGCCCCTGATGCCCGTCGGTTACGCCTGCTGGAGGCGCTTCTCATCCAGCAAGTAAGACCTACACTAAATACGACGCAGGAAGAATTTCTCCTCCCTACGAGTATGAGAAGACCTGCTACCAACAATGACACCACCGAGCACGACAACTCCACGGAAGACGACGCCCCCGAACGAGATACTCCCGCAGCCAATCATAATCAAGTTAGCTGTGACGTCCCGCAGCATAGCAAAACGCCCATCGACGTAACCGCGCCGCTAAGGAGGTCTAGGCGGTTGCAGGACTTACAGTATCGCAACCATCAACGCATGGAAAGTGGCTTGAGACCCGGTTCAAGCCACCAATGAAAACGAAGACCTACCGCCACCAGCCAATAGTAGATCAGCATGGGGCAGACCCCCTGCTGTCAACTCCAAATATAAACGAGGACGGACACCGCTTCAAGATCAGTCCACCCTCAGCTTCCCAGCCCGAGGATGTCTGGCAGCTCCAGACGAAAGCTCGCTTGCTTCAAGAAAGAGAGAGAGAGAGAGAGAGAGAGAGAGAGAGAGAGAGAGAGAGACATATATATATATATATCGTTAATGACTTTGATAACTATGGTATCATAGTTTATCTGTAAAATTCAAATATATACACCAATTTTGGCTCTGTATTTGATCATGACCTCCATAGGCGCTCTACTAGCCTGTCTAAGTAGCACGGAAAAAGCCGCTATTCGGAAAATAGAGAAGAATCTCAACAAGGATAATGCTGCTGAAGTAGCCATTACTTTTAATAAAATAATAATAATAATAATAATAATAGGCAAATACAATTTAATCAATCAAGCCTTCCGAACTGCTAAATTTCGAAAACGATTTCCCGAGGATCGCGTCTTAACAATAACAGCAGCTTGACAGAATATTTTAATTAAGTATTTCCCAACAAATGGACGCAGTTATAATATTGCATTAGAATTACTCATTTTTAAATACTGTTTTTATTATAAAAAATATCTGAATCATTGCTTTTCACAACCAGTATTAATTGTGGTAATAGATACCTTCTTTCTAAATACTGTTTTTATCATCAAATATGGGAATCATTGCTTTTTGCAACGGTGTTACTTGCGGTAATAGATACTTTCTTTCAAAACATTCCTTAATTCGTGTGTTTGACCTCGCTTGAATTCATTCTTCATTTTAGCGAATACATCCATTAATATTTTATTCATTTAATAAATGTCATGGTCTATGTGGTCCATTTCTTAATAGGATATAAGTGAATAGCAATAATAATAGCGATAATTATGTTAAAACTACTGATTGAGATGATGATGATAAACTTAATAAATAAGATGGAATGAGCAAACAACTAGGATGAAGAGAAAGGAATAATGGAAAGGAAAATAAAATTTGTAGATGATGACGAGGATGGCAGGAAACGAAAATAAAAATAAAATTGAATTTTTTTTTTATCAAAAAACACATTAATGAAAAACCAGATAACTCCACAACGCAGAATACGATCAAGGTCTATATAAAAAGTCGAACTATCTAATATTAGGAAGAGTCGAGAGTAATGGATACTGCGTGATTCTCTCCTTCAGAAAAATCACTGTTTTTAATCATTTATTGGATTATATATCACTTGAGAAAAGTAACGTAAAAAATGTGTAATTTCACTTTCGCGATGATGTGGTCGTAAGGGAGACCAATTCTGATTTTAATGATACTGTTTTTGATATATATGATGATATTTTTCAGGTTAATCTGTGTGAATTTATTGTTAAAAGCTTCATTACGTGTTATTGGTGGTGATGGTAAAACATCGGGCTATTTTAAGTACATTTATAAAAAAAAAAAAAAAAAAAAAACTAAAAGTTTCTTGTAGACTTTTTTTCCATTTTTTTTTTTTAAATCTGTGATTAAACCTACGCTGCATTTCGCTGACATTAAATCCGTTTCATCAGAGGGGTCCTTCTACATTGCAACCTTAAAAGGGATTTCGCTAATCCATGTGATTACGGGATATGGATCAGGCCTGTATCTAAAGGTTAATCTCAGGTCAACCTTAACCGATACAAAACCGTATAACCTTGAGGGAATTTCAAGAACGAGGGAAAAAAAATTCAGAAAAAAAGGACGTCTTCGGTTTCACCACAAACTCTGCTATTCACACTCCACTCCGCCCACAACTTTCTTCGGGAGATAGCCACGCCCCTTTCGAGCGGTAGGCCACACCCCCTTCGCCTTAACGATGTCCTTGAACTAGAATCTCTCACAGCAGTACAGTCGCTCGAGTCCTTGTGAGTAAGTCGGTCGGCGCTGGCGAATTTTCCCGTTTTTTGTGAAGCAACCGACGGGGCTATGATTTACAAGTTCGGTTTTTGCTTCTTTCTTGAATTCGGTTTTTATGTTTGGACCCTTGGGTCCGAACCGACGACGACCCTTCTTATCTAGACATCAATTTGTCTTTATTTTCGGATCCGTAATGACTCGACTGTTTGATCAGAGATGATGAATAATCGTTGCAAAGTATATACGACTTGCCAGAGATAGATTGGTTATACCTCGTTAGTGAGAAACACAGAAAATGGGATCGATCATCGGACTGTGTGTTTTGGAGTGGATTACTATGATAATAGATTAGCTTTCATATGTGAATGTGGACATTCGTATTCTGAAGAAAGTATACGTCATCTGCTGACCAGGTAGTATGTACCCAAACTTGCTCTCTCTCTCTCTCTCTCTCTCTCTCTCTCTCTCTCTCTCTCTCTCTCTCTCTCAAATTTACAATATAGTTGAGTATGTACGATTTTAACTATAGGTACTGATATGCCCCTCACTCGAGTGAGTAGTTTTGAATCACTGCAGAGAGAGAGAGAGAGAGAGAGAGAGAGAGAGAGAGAGAGAGAGATCGGCATAACTCAACCTGAAAAATTACTGTGAAAGTAGCTGTTGAGGATGAAAGGAAGGCAACAAGACGAATGAAAAATGAAAGTGCATCAGATGATGGTGGTGACTGAAGATGAAGGGCTGATCAAGGTGTGTAAGGTATGCCAGGCAGAGGAAAGATTCTGAATAAATGGGAGAGAGAGGTCTCTTGTACAAAAGTAAAAGTAACGGAAGGGAATGCGAACAACGCTTAGGATACATAGGAAGGATACATACGAATTTTGAATGAGATAGTAAAAGAGGGAATATGAATATTAACAGGGGGTGAACCGTGTTTGCTTAGACAAGGCACAATGGGTGTGTGAATTAGGAGAGCGGGTTGAAATAGTTATGCTAGCTTTTTTGAGAGTGAAGGAAACTAATTTTTGAGTGCACAGCCACATTATATATATATTATATATATATATATATATATATATATATATATATATATATATATATATATATATATATGTATGTATATATATATATATACATATATATATATATATATATATAAATATATATATCATATATAGTATATATATATATATATATATATATATATATATAGTATGTATGTATACGTATATATATATACACGCATGCGTAATTTGAAACCAAACCGGAAACATAAGGTGGCATCCCTTTAAAACACAAACGGGAACACGGGGCTTGTAATTTGCATGTAGCAGCAACACCATATTGGATTCTTGGTGTAAAGTTTGCAGTCAGGACGATAAATGATGCCAAAAGGAAAAAAAATGGTCATTTGAATCACCTGTAGTGAAAATTTTAACTGAATGAGTCTTTCATTTAAACAACTTTGCCGCAGTCGAAGGGTGGTTACTGACTGATACCGTTATTGGATTTGTCCGTTTGAATGGTTTACTGGAGATGCAAAATTTATTTTCCTTGTAAATCTCTGAACAGATGAAAATACGAAAATGATGCAGAGCACCTTGGCTAACATACATTGGAGGATAAAACAGGGTCATGCGGATGACACTTAGTCTCACGGAAAAGATCCACAGTGTTAAATGAAAGGTGAAAGACGAAATCCATGAACTTAAAACCTAAAGCTAGGTTAGGGGCATGAATCTGATTATTTCAAGAGTAACTTGACGGCTAGTTTTACATACGGCATAAATCATGTTCATGTAATAGCATGGAAATGCGTAGATAACAATTCACATTTTACATACACATTAAAACACACACATATATTGCCTATATTTGCACGTTTACAAAATTTTGTTCTTTAGACTGTTTTATATAAATATTGTGACACGAGCAACTCAAGAAACTCGTTGATAATAATAAAATCAACTACTTGAGAAAATGAATTTTTATTGTTAGTACATGAATAACAATCCTCTGAAATACAGCTTAGGTCAAGCATACCTATACAAGACTAGAAATGTGGTTCTCAGTGCATCTTTCACTGATTAGTACTGAGCTTTCTTGTATCAATGTTTCTCTGTCCATTAGGCATGCCTACTTTCACTTACCCTTACTGACACAATACTTTCCCCTCACCTAACATTCTCTCTTTCTAGTGGCTATCATCGTGTTTGATGTGCGTCGTGGAGAGAGAGAGAGAGAGAGAGAGAGAGAGAGAGAGAGAGAGAGAGAGAGAGAGAGAGAGAGAGAGAGAGATTCTTCATTACAAGAAAGTTACGAAGATAATTCTTCCCACCAGTCACTGCATAAACAAACGATCTATTTTTCTCTTACAAATCGCATTTCAAATGTCATGCAAGATATTTAATACGTCGTTAAGAGTGCAATCAGCGTACTTAGGTGCAATTAGCAAATAAATATCTATCAAAGAGATGAAGACTGGAATTGGATGCTCTGAGTTCTTAATTACTAATCGAGCTGACGCAGCAGCAGTCACAATAATTTACCTGCGAAAAATTGCTCTTATTAAGTATATAATTCTGGTCTGAATTGCTGCTGTTTCATCTCCAATTTATCTTCAACCGAACTGTATATTTTGAGTCTGCAATTTTGAAGATTGAAATCAATTGCATTCGGAGTTGATCATTTTGTTTTCAATTGCAATATAGTAGTAATAATTTACAATTTACTTTCTCCAAATTGTAAACTTACATTGCATTTTGATTTCATTATCATCACGTGAACGCGCTCATCTCTTGTAATTTCAAGTTACTACCAAAGACTTAGAATGACTCAATATGAAATCGAAAAAACTTAGATAAATAATAAAATATTGAAAGGAGAGATGGCTTCAAGTTTAATTAAACTTTAGGAAAAGACTTTCGCAAACTTCATTCTGTCTTAAGTATGGAATATATTATGCCGAGAATTGAATAACATGTGGTACTTGGACCAAAGGCCAAGCGCTGTTGCCTATGAGGTCATTCAGAGTAGAAACGGAAATTGACACTACCCCTCTACGGGCTCATTAAAGACTTGGGATCAATAACAAATCGCCGCCAAATATAAATAATAAATAAATAATCAAAAGGAGAGATTAAAAGCTTTATCAAACTTTAGGAAAAGTCTCTTTCCCAAATTTCATTCTACTGTCTTCAGGATGGAATACATAACACCCACCGAGGAACTGCTCCAAGACCCAGTGAGTAAATCATTTGACTCCTGATGTAATTACAGCCTCGTAATGAAGCAGAATTCCGCTGCTAGTTTTTGTTTTCTGCGTCGTTTTCAGTTTTTTTTTTTTTTTTTTTTTTTTTTTTGTCTCTCTTTCGTTGGCAGCCAAGTAAGGTTGCGACTCTCTTGACCTCGATTTCTACATGGGTCATAGATTGTGCGACGCCAAAAAACTATTACCAATCTTAAAAAAAAAAAAAGAAAAAAAAAAGGAAAATGCTATATATCTGTGATGTTACTTTAAACATAGGCTCTCTCTCTCTCAATTTATGAATGCTAGGAGGGAAGATCAGAAAAAATTCAATCTTGGGTTATACTACCTAAAAGACATGACCAGGCAGAGTGAATCTTAAGTATAGTCTCAAGCCTGGGAAAAAATATCTTCACAATACCACATCCTATTTTCGTTCTCTCTCTCTCTCTCTCTCTCTCTCTCTCGCTCTCTCTCTCTCTCTCTCTATATATATATATATATATATATATATATAATATATATATATATATATATATATATATATATATATATGCGCACGTCTGATGCCATTAAAATCTCTAAGTCAGATCAGATATAAACAAATTTGATGAAATCTGTGTTTGCCAAAGCAAAGTGACATTACAATCGAGTTATTTGAAGAACCTCTCTCTCTCTCTCTCTCTCTCTCTCTCTCTCTCAACCAATTTCATATTACTTATACAAAAAAAAGCGTCTTTAACGACATACATTCACCCGAATCACTGAAAATTTCTATCGTCAGATTCTGTGTTGAGAAAATGCCTAGGAGGTGAGTTGCAAAAAAATTAAGTGGATCGAGCAGCGGCCTGTAATAAAATTCCTGCATTCATACATGCATAAAGAGCTAGAGAGAGAGAGAGAGAGAGAGACGAGAGAGAGAGGGAGAGAATAGATTGTACTTAGTACGTTATGTATTTAAATAGTTATAAGTTGTTATGCAACATATATATATATATATATATATAATATATATATATACATATATATATATATATATACTATATATATATATATATATATATACTATATATATATAATATATATATTATATTATATATTATAGCTACATACTAGACATACAGAGAGAGAGAGAGAGAGAGAGAGAGAGAGAGAGAGAGAGAGAGAGAGAGATAGACACTCAGGAAGGTAAAACAATGTAAACGCCTGCTGTCTTTTCGAACAAAGTGCCTCGGGTGGATATATTGCCGTAATTCATGCTTTTTATCTTTATAAGGCGTCATAACATATGTTTTTTCATTCTTATCAGTGTAGACCTTGCTAAGATTTACGAACTGCCACCGGGTTCACTCGTTAGGGATGTCAGTGGCGTAGAATGACTTTCATTGACGTCATGTCGGACATTCGAATGACTTTGAATAGAATCACTTTTGCGAATATGAGACAGCTTTCTGCCATCGTATTAAGGCCCATGTTACAAAGCCTAAGTGATGTTAATACATACGTACCCAGCTTCCCTGCTGCCATGAGAGCTTCAATATGCTCTTAGCAATATTACTGGTACAACTTCTAAATTCTAAGATAGAAGCGTATGTCATATTATTACTTCATCTTTATGTTATTTCGAAGGGGGATATTCTAAGTAGGGAAAAATAAAAAAAGTCATTTGACAAAGGCATAATGTACAAAATATTCTCAAAAGATACTGAGCTGAATTCATGTCAAAATTACACTATTGATTCACACAGAAACATCTGCAGTAGTGTGGGTGATTTTAGACTGGAATTAAACTATATCAGCTCCTGGTGAGCCTCTGCGTGTAAAACAACGTATGAAAAAACTGATACACTGTCTAATGATGTTCAACATGAGAATATTCAAATTAGCAAGGGAGCAAAATACTCCCCCTGGAAGGACGCTCTGACGCCACCCTTACCGAATAGAGGTGAAGGTAAACAAAAGGAGACATTGTTCGATTTTATTCATCGGCTATAAAAAAAAATTCTTATAAAAATAATAAATAACGTTCGATTCTCGAGGATGCAATCACTCTCCATGGCATGAAATATATATACTATATTTTCTAACGATTTTTAGTTGTCGGGCGCACCGTAAGCGGATTTGGGCTCCTCGTAACTCTGCGACGGGGCTGAGTACGACCGGCCGGGCTTCTGGTAGGTTTCGGCTTCGGGGTACTTGGCCTCACCCTCGTACTTCACTTCGGCCTTGTAGCCGTTGTAGTCGGCGGTGTAGGTGACGATCTGAAGGCGGCCATCGGGGAGGAGGACGCGGTACTCCCCCGTCACGAGGTTCCCGTCAGAGTTGGAGTTGTGGCCGAAGTCGAGGCCGTTGTAGCCGTCTTGCACTTCGTAGGAGAAGTCGAAGGGCATGCCCTTCTGCGGATGATACGGGTAGAGATGAATGGTATGGACAGTGATGGGAAATATAATCAGATTAATGCAGTTTTGTTATTTCTGTGGTAAGATCTTTCGACAGTCTACTTGGAATCTTATTTATCATAAGGAATACGAACAATTATTTTGGTTAGTTAATTAAAAACTTAATTAACAACGGAGGTGTTAAAAAATTATTATATACTTAAATATAAATATGCTTAATATATATAATAAATATAATATATATATTAATATATTATAAATATTACACAAAGTTATCATTATGAATTATTATATATATAGATATTATATTATAGTAAATATATATATAATATATATTATAGTAAATTGCCTTCATAAAATTCAACTATAAAATGCATGAAACTATAATTAGAATAGGCGAGGGATGGAAAGAGCAATATAAAAAAAAAATATAGTGAATATGCATACAGCCTGATTCATAATGAAATGAATAAGCATAAAAGGGCAGACTGTACTTGGAACAAACCACGTAATCAGCCAGGTGATAAAGAATTCAAATGAACACTGGTAAGAGTGGTCAGTACATTAAAATCTAAAATAATTTCCATGCTGACAGGACAACGAGACGAAACTAAAGAGTGTATGATTAAAAGTCTACTACGAAAGTGGAAAACCTAATAATAAAAATAAGCAACCAAATTTTGAGATAATTGTTTAATATCCAAAGGCTGATTTACTTTGTAACAGATCTAAGCTTTCCTCTTCTCCGTTCCATATTTTACCACATCTATTTCTATCTTAGTGTTTAGATGCTTTCTTTGTTGGATCCATTTAGCCGGCAGCCTTTGTAACTAAGGCAGCAACATAGCTAATAATAATAATAATAATAATAATAATAATAATAATAATAATAATAATAATAATAATAATAATAATAATAATAATAATAATGATATGTTTTAATAAAATTAATTGTTGCCTCAGGTGCATTAAAGAAAATAGAGAAGAACCTATATAAAATTAATGCAGCTAAGGAAGCAATTAATTTTAACATAACATGTTGAAACGAGGGTTTACTTCCAGCATATAAATAATAATAATAATAATAATAATATAATAATAATAATAATAATAATAATAATAATAATAATAATAATAATAATAATAATAACAATTTCGTTTTAAAACTAAAACTAAGTAGCAATGAACTCTGTCTTTTCCCGTCCGTCCGTCACCGTGTCTGCCTACTGTTTCTGTCTGACTGCATGACAAGACGGCGTCAATCATGCTTTCTATCATTGAAACCCAGATTTATCAAGGAACGAAATGAAAGGGTTGGAAGTCGGTTTGGGAAATAGGAGGCAGCTCAGACTCGAAAACCGCAAAGTAAAATCAGTTAGGGACTTTGCCGTGTGATTTACGAGCGTAATCAGGGAGTCTCCAAAGGTCTGATGATCGGTTAGGTAACAGGGGACTAGAAATCCACGGCAAGAGGAGGCGGGGGTTGGGGGGGGGGGGGATGTTACGAACCCTCGTCAACTCGGCCGGACACTTTTCGAGTTTCACTTTTAAGTTTTAGTACATTTTACCTATCTCAATTTTCTGCTTGAGTTGTTCCTTTTCAATTTTCAGTTAAGTTTCAATTTCGTTTTACCTGTCTGAAATGTCTGCTTGAATTGGCCACTTTTCGAGTTTCACTTAAGTTTCAATTTCGTTTTACCTATCTGAAATGTCTGCTTGAATTGGCCACTTTTCGAGTTTCACTTAAGTTTCAATTTCGTTTTACCTATCTGGAAAATGGTTCTACTTAAAATTGGACCCGATTTTAAAGTTTCACTTTTAAGTTTAAATTTCGTTTTACCTGTCTGAAATGTCTGCTTGAATTGGCCACTTTTCGAGTTTCACTTAAGTTTCAATTTCGTTTTACCTAGCCTGAAACTGTCCTACTTAAATTGGGCCGACTTTTAAAGTTTCACTTAAGTTTCAATTTCGTTTTACCTATCTGAAATGTCTGCTTAAATTGGCCACTTTTAAAGTTTCACTTAAGTTTCAATTTCGTTTTACCTATCTGAAATGTCTACTTAAATTGGCCACTTTTAAAGTTTCACTTAAGTTTTAATTTCGTTTTACCTATCTGAAATGTCTGCTTAAATTGGCCACTTTTAAAGTTTCACTTAAGTTTCAATTTCGTTTTTACCTATTCTGAACAAATGTTCTACCTTAAATTGGCCACTTTTAAAGTTTCACTTAAGTTTCAATTTCGTTTTACCTATCTGAAATGTCTGCTTAAATTGGCCACTTTTCGAGTTTCACTTAAGTTTCAATTTCGTTTTACCTATCTGAAATGTCTGCTTAAATTCGGCCCTTTTTTTTTTTTTTACTTTTTTTTTTTTTTTTTTTCCCGAGTGGTTTTTTTTTTTTCACTTAAGTTTTGGTTATGCTTTACCTATCCTCATTTTCTGCTTGAATCGGTGCCTGGCTTTGTATAATTTTAAGCTAACTATAAAGCCGTTACTGAATATCCTTTTCTATATATCCCAAAACGCTGATGATCGTTTAAACAGTGACAAGATTGTTTTTCCTCTAAATTCACATCTTCCTCTTTCAGTATGTGCAATGTCAACTTTGGAATATAATTATAAGTTAATCTAATTCTCATTTTATATTTTACAGGGAGAAGAAAGTTGCCCCACGAGATGGATATGAATCTAAACATGAGGAGCGAATACATTCAAATGGAATTACTGTGATAAGTAATGTCATTACAGATTTAAACACAGGTTAAAGAAAGTTAAAGCTATTTTCAAGTGAATGACGGCATGAGTTTAGTGCTAACAGAAATAGGCTCTACAAGATCAAGACTACTACTACCACTACTACTACTACTACTACTACCGACTACTACTAATACTACACCACTTCTGCTTCATTGGTTTCATAGCGTTATAACCGAAGAAGGGGTTTGCTGATAAAACTTCCTTAGCGATGCCGTGGTATTTCAAAGAGTATCTTCAGTCGCAGCGTTGAATTGTATTCATAAGTTAAATAAATCATATCTGCAAAGTACTTTTTTGATACCTTCTTAACGGTAATTACTATTACTACCACTACGAAATCTAATAAAAATATTAGTAATAATTCCTGTTGCTGCTTTTGTTGCAGTTGTAGGAACAGTAACCTAAGAAATAATAATAATAATAATAATAATAATAATAATAATAATAATAATAATAATAATAATAATAATAATTATATAAACTCTGCCGTTGTAGAATTCACATAACGAATGACGTTCTGTCAATTAGAATTGTACCATCACGGAAAGAATAGTAAGTAAATCAAGAAAAGCTAAAATAAATATTTTATATTACGTTTTAAATATCTATATGGTATAAAAGATAGGTGCAAATATCATAATTTCAATAACTAGGATAACACCAACAACAGTTAATAATAATAATAATAATAATAATAATAATAATAATAATAATAATAATAATAATAATAATAATAATAATAATAGTAATAATAATAATAAGAAGAAGAAGAAGAAGAAGAGAATTTCCCAAATATTCAATAAAGCAATACATCCCTGTGTTACGATAAATGAAATATGAAAGTCTTGGCACAAATATTAAAAGCCTTGGCAATATCTGAACACGTGACCTCAGTGATTTTATGGCTTATTTAATGTGGCGTGAGGAATTCAACATTCAGTTTCTCCTTAGGGCTGTGGTATTGTTGCTGTTTCAGTCAACTGGAATCTACTCCTGTTCCTCCTGATTCTTTGCATTCCATTTACAATATACATTTCAGTCATGTCTAAGTACAGGGCGTTTTTTGATAGATTAGGTAAAAGTACCCAGCGTTTATGCATGAATGTGATATCTGTTGCAATTAGCAAAATGCAAAGAAGAAGAAGAAGAAGAAGAAGACGAAGAACAACATAACAACAGCAACAGGAATAATAATGGTAATAGTTAGGGTACGTGTAAGATATGACCTAAATACCTGAAGAAGATCTTGAAAAATACAAGTTCAATCTTACCCCATAGGAAGGCTCTGGTGACTTGTAAGTTGCCGAGGGCGCCTGGTAAGATGCGGATTGTTCAGGGGCCTCATATGTTGGCTCTGGGGCTTTGTAAGACTGAGTTGGTCGCCTCTGCTTGGGAGCTGGAGCCCTGTACTTCTGCTTTGGAGCTTCGTACTTGGGCTTTGGAGCTTCGTACTTGGGCTCGGGAGCCTCGTATTTCTGCTTGGGTGCTTCGGTTTTACGTTTTGGGGCTTCGTACTTGGGCTCTGGCGCTTTGTACGACGGGGCTGGTTCTGGGGCTTTGGGGGTTCCATAGGACCGTGAGGGTGGGCCATACACGGGTTCTGGGGCTTCGTAGGAATCATCCGGAGCCTGGTATGAGGGCTCTGGGGCTCCGTAGGACCGCGAGGGAGGTCCGTATGCGGGTTCGGGGGCTTCGTAGGAATCATCTGGAGCCTCGTATGTGGCTTCGGGAGCTCCATAAGAACGGGAAGGAGGACCATATACGGGCTCGGGAGCTTCATATGATGGCTCTGGAGCCCCATAAGAGCGAGAGGGAGCACCATATGTGGGTTCAGGGGCTTCATACTTGGGTTCAGGGGCTCCGTATGAACGAGAAGGAGGAAGATATGAGGGTTCGGGAGCTTCGTATGTGGGTTCCGGGGCCTCGTACTGAGGTTCAGGGGCTCCGTAGGAACGGGATGGCGGACCGTAGGTGGGTTCCGGAGCCTCGCGAGTCTCCTCAGGCGCTCCATAGGATCGAGAGGGAGGGCCGTACTGTGGTTCGGGGGCTTCGTCAGAGTCGTCGGGTGCGCCGTACGATGGAGAGGGTGGTTCGTAACTCAGAGGGTTAGCCGGGGCAGGGTAATCATATCCCGATGGAGCTGGTTTGTCGGGAAAGCCAATGGACAGGGCCACCAGGCAACAAAGAATAAAGATCTGCAATGAAGGGAATGAAAGGTTTAATTGCTTTTCTTTTGGACCTCGCTTATCCTGGGAAAGTGTTCAAGGTATGTTTGTTTGTATGGTGTTTTGACGTTGCATGAAACCAGTGGTTATTCAGCAACGGGACCAACGGCTTTACGTGACTTCCGAACCACGTCGAGAGTGAACTTCTATCATCAAAAATACACATCTCTGACCCCTCAGTGGAATGCCCGAGAATGGAACTCACGGCAACCGAGGTGGCAGGCCAAGACCAAACCGACCACGCTACTGAGGTGCCTGTGTTCAAGGTATGATTTGCATGGAACATAAAAGTAGCCCCTTAGAATCCACTAAATTGCAATTAGGTGCAAGACACCATCATAACAGGATATTAGCGAAACCGAATTTATTGTATTTTTATACAGAATTCATAGAAAACGCCCACTGATTTACTCTGTAGGTGAGGAAAAGAAACAATGTAGAATTTCAATATGCATAAAATTAAGAGCTTGTCATGATTTCTGTATGCCAATGAGTAAATAGATGATTAAAGAGTAAATGACTAAATAAACAGAGGGAAAGAGTATAAAAAAAAATTCACTGAACAGCAGTATATATAGCAAGATGTACGCTAAAATAAAACCTCCACAAAATTCTTTAAGTAACAGGGATGTTTGTTTGTTTGTTTGTATGGTGTTTTTGCTCTGGATGGAACCAGTGGTTATTCAGCAACGGGACCAACAGCTTTACGTGACTTCCGAACCACGTCGAGAGTGAACTTCTATCACCAGAAATAAGTAACAGGGATGCACTGAAGAAAATGGAGCAACAGTAAGAAAGCCTAGAACAATGAACAGGCTAAAAACTCATCTTCGTACAATGTAAGTCATTTGGAAATATGCTCTTTCTTCACCATACAGTTTAATATGCATTCAGTGGCCACTTGCCCCAACGAGCACACCGGCTTCTGGACACGACTTCCATGGCGTTCCTGGAAGAAATTCTTTCGTGAACCAGATCGTGACCGTTTTTTCCTTATAAGTGAAACGTTGGGCAACGTCTCTGGAGAGAATAAAAAAAAAAAAGAAAAAAAAAGTGGTCTCTCTGCTCCTACTTTCCTTCACCGTTTTCTGAAGTGCTTGGAATGGACGTACGGGTAAGCGTCTCATGCCCTTGACGAGGGAGGCGTGATACATTGATCTCAGGTTACGAAATACTAGATCGCTGCTGAGCTGAGGTCACGCCAACTTGGGTCATGTTTTCTGAACTATAAAGTTGATAGTATTTGGATAGTCTTCTGGGACGAGTGTTCGTGTATGTTTCTTGCGAATATGTCTGCAGTGAACTAGTGGCTTATTTTAACCACATGAAATTGGGACGGGTACAATGGAAGTTAAATTATGTTGTTTTCTTATTTTGGGGATGTCAAAATTAGCCTATAGATATATATAACGTGTACATTTAATGCTAATAGTAACATTCAACGGTACTGTTTTCATTTGACAAAATGCACAAAAGAACCAAAGGTTTTCTATAACTATAATTTTAAGCTACATTCAATCAAATACCTTACTCTTTTTACGATAGAATCCTATAAGTTAAGAAATACTTTCATGGGGATTAAATTTAATCCAAAAACAATAACAACTACAAAAACAATTACGTAAACAAGCCACCTGCATTTGGAACACTTAAATGAAAAGACAGGGATGACCCGGCTTATTGGGTGACCTAACGGGCCCTCTGAAATGGGCGACCTGTTCTTTGCAACATTGGCCTACTTGCAATCCAATTAAATACTTCGAAAAATTAAATACTATACATTTTTGACACGATTATCTTCATTCCCTTGACGCGGACTCAGCCCATTTTCAAAAGCAATTTGATTAACCTTAAAACTTCGTGTTTAACTCGTTGAATAGAATATAATATTGAATTTAGACCAAAGGCCAAGCACTGGAATCTATGAGGTCATTCAACGCATTTTGACGGTAAAAGGTTTGAAAGGTGTAACGGGAGGAAAACCTCGCTGTTCCAATATGAATCAATTGTTAGGAGATGGTGGGAAGTAAGAGAAGAAGGAGAATATAAACGGAGGCACAGTAAAAGGAATGAAAGGGGGTTTTAACGCTTACAGTGCACCGTATGAGGTGCACTGACACCACTACCCTCCTACGGGGGTCTCTAGCACTTAGATGTCTTTTCTGGAACTCATAGATATTTAACAGAATCTTCTTCGTTTATGGAAACTGAATTGAAATCTGTGCTAAAGAAGGTTCCAGTAGGTTCTCAGCATGTAATTTGGGATGAGGCTGCATGCCCCATGCCATTCTAGTCCACGGCTGAGACCCACATCAATCGAGTAATTCCCAGGTATAGTGGATTATAGAGAATTACCATTATGCCATCCTAAAAATGGATGGCTCCTGAGGAAAGATAGAATAATAACCACTGCCATATTCATACTTCAACTGGTAAATTATAGGTGAATACTCATCAGCAGTGCGTCGACCCCTTACAATTACACAGCGCCATTCATCTCTATCTTACACACACACACACACACACACAAACACACGCACTCTTGCTTCCAACATCTTAAACACACACACAGCTATTCGTCATTTCTCAGGTTCTTCCTCTCCATTTTCACCAGCCTATCATCCTCTATTCTTACCACAAGACCGAACCATCTCAAGACACTCTGACACACCCCTTCACTTAGTGTAATCCTTTCGCCACGCCCACTACGACTTCCATTTTTTCTAGCTCTTTCAGTTCTTTTTGTGTCATTCATCCCCGTAACTTTCTTCATTCACTATCAACATACACATATATAGAAATTTCATTCACTATCAACAGTCACATACACACTTACATATATGTATAATGAATATATTATATATATATATATATATAATTATATACCCCCAATATGTATATATATATATATATATAATATATATATATATCTTATATATATATATAGATATATATATATATATATATATATATAATATGACGAGAGAGACAGAGAGAGAGAGAGAGAGAAATGGGTAGCTCTGGATTTGAATAGAAGAGAGAAATAAACAAAGATACGAATAAAAAATATATACACTGATATATATATATATATATATATATATATATATATATACATATATATATATATATATATATATATATATATATATATATATATATATATATATATATATATATATGGCAGGTGAATAATGATTATCTCCAGTGACATGTACCGACAGATCGACAGATAGCTCCAAGAAGACGAAAAAAGGTAAACCTATATTGAGAAAAAGACATAAGATATAAATCGCAAAAAAAAAAAGAAAAAAGAAAAGTGTAGAGTTGCTAAATATATATAGTTATGTCGCTCAGAATTTATATACTGATAGACAAACATATATACACACACACACACATATATAGATATATATATATATATATATATATATATATATATATATATATATATATATATATATACTATATATATGTGTGTGTGTGTGGGTGTGGGTGTGTGTGTATGTATAGATGAACAGGACGGTGGGAAATGTAATACAGATGCCTACGGGCTGCTCTATGAGCAAGAGCCCGTGCTGCCATAAGGCCAACTTAATCTAAAACAACATACAGATGAAATATTCTGCATCTCAAATACATTTACATAAATGAACAAGGATAAGAAAAAGAAATGTACTTACCAACTGGAGCATTGAATAATAATCAGACTGACAGCTATGCACATATATAAATGAATATATTACAGAATACATACACTATAATCCTGTATCCCGAGTCTAATTTTTTATTCATTACCGAACTGGTGTCGGTAATCTTTTTTAAATGTATTCCTCATGATTGCCACCCTGGCAATCCCAACGATTGATCGAATACTATATCCCCGTAGCAGCAGGCGTCGCAAACGAGCATGGTCATCACGGACTGTCTGTCCCCTTCGCGTACTCACCTTCATTCCTGCGGGAGCTAATCAAGAAGGGGTTGCTGTCTGGAGAAGTCGCCGACGGAGGAGAGTGAAATGCACTGAGGGGTAATCTGGGGCGGGAGTGCTTTTATATATACACCCACCGAGGAGGAGCAGGAGGAGGAGGAGGAGGAGGAGGAGGAGGATTCGAGATGCACAAGGCTGCTGCTGAAGACATCTCGGAGGAGCCTGTCATACAGGAGGGTGTGGGGATGGTGGTGGTTGGTGGTGGTGGTGAGGGGGGGCGGGGGGTGTAGACGAAATGGGAGTAGAAATGGCAATGGGGAGAAGCGTTTTTTGGAGGGAGGGGTAAGGGGTTGTATAGAGAGAGTTCCTTCCGTCGTGTGGAATCTTTCTTTATGTCGACGGTTGATATTCGGGGGCGGGCAAGCGAGAGTTTGGGGAGGGGAGGTTGGAACAGACGAGTGCCAATGGAAGAAAGAGAATGAAGTTGAGGGGGTTGGAAGGGGGTTGTAGAAGAGAAGTGGGAAAGGGGGGGGGAAGGGGGGAAGGGAGAGTTGGCACGTAAACAAAACAGGGAAAAGAATGACTGCTTTACTTTGATTGCCAAAAAGGAGCTTCTTGAACCTCCCCCCTCCCCCCCTTTTTTCTGCCTGTAAAACAAAAACTCCTTTTATTTTTTCCTTGAAAACACCCCCTACTTTTTTCTTCCTTGAAAACGTCCCCTACTTTTTTCTTCATTTAAACCGACCCTACTCTTTTCTTCCTTGAAAACGCCCCCTACTTTTTCCTTATTTTAAAACGACCCCTACTTTTTTCTTCTTTTAAAACGACCCTACTTTTTTCTTCCTTGAAAACGACCCTACTTTTTTCTTCTTTTAAAACGACCCTACTTTTTTCTTCTTTTAAAACGACCCCTACTTTTTTCTTCTTTTAAAACGACCCTAACTTATTTCTTCCTTAAAAACTCCCCCTACTTTTTTTCTTCTTTTAAAACGACCCTACTTTTTTCTTCTTTTAAAACGACCCTACTTTTTTCTTCCTTAACAACGACCGTACTCTTTTCTTCCTTGAAAACGCCCCCTACTTTCTTTCTTCTTTTAAAACGACCCTACTTTTTTCTACTTTTAAAACGACCCCTACTTTTTTCTCCTTTTAAAACGACCCTACTCTTTTCTTTCTTGAAAACGCCCCCTACTTTTTTCTTCCTTGAAAACGCCCCCTACTTTTTTCTTCTTTTAAAACGACCCTACGTTTTTCTTCCTTGAAAACGCCCCCTACTTTTTTCTTCTTTTAAAACGACCCTACTATTTTTTCCTTAAAACGCCCCCTACTTTTTTCTTCCTTTAAAACGACCCTAACTTATTTCTTCCTTAAAAACTCCCCCTACTCTTTTCTTCCTTTGAAACGTTCCTACTTTTTTCATTCCTTTAAAAAGCCTCCTCGTTCATTTCCTTTAAACCGTCCCGTACCTCTTTATCTATTTATTTTTTTTTTCTAAAAAAGCCCCCCTCCTTTTTTCTTCCTTGAAAACGCCCCAAAACCTTTCCCCTCCCTTAAAACGCCCATACGTTTTTTCTTCTTTTAAATCGGCCCCCTTCCTGTTTGTCTTGGTTTAAAACGTACCTACCATTTTTTTTCCTACTTAACAACGCCCCCTACCTTTTTCCCCTCCTTTAAAACGCCCCTATCTTTTTCCCATACTTTAAAAAGCCCCGTGCTTTTCATTCTTCGTTTTAAAAATCCCCTACCTTTTTCCCCTCCTTTAAAACGCCCCCTGACTTTCATTCTTCTTTAAAAAAAAACCTACCCTTTTTTTTCCTTTAAAACGCCCCTAATTTGTTTTTCTTTAAAACGGTCCCTACCGTTTTTTCTTCCTTTAAAATGCCCATACTTTGTTTTTCTTTAAAACGTTACCTACCGTTTTTTCTTCCTTTAAAACGCCCCTACTTTGTTTTTCTTTAAAACGCTACCTACCGTTTTTTCTTCCTTTAAAACGCCCCTACTTTGTTTTTCTTTAAAACATTACCCAACGTTTTTTCTTCCTTTAAAACGCCCCTACTTTGTTTTTCTTTAAAACGTTACCTACCGTTTTTTCTTCCTTTAAAACGACCCCTCCTACCCCGCCCCCTTCCTAACCCTTCCCTCACTACTCCCATTTCTCAGTTCGTACCAACGGAACCAAAACGGATCCACGAGTGAAGTAGAGCTGCTGTCATTTGACTCGAGATCGTCCTTTTTTTTTTTCTTTTCTTTTTTTGCGAGATGATGATAACCTTGTCCATGACTTCTCTGCACCGTGTGCTCGTGTACTGTGGTACGTCCATCTCTCTCTCTCTCTCTCTCTCTCTCTCTCTCTCTCTCTCTCTCTCTCCTAGATGGCCATCAGTAAGTAGCCTGATGTAATCGACTGCATGAAATACGTTGCATGAGCGGTCATAAATCAGAAACGTTTGCCCAAATTGCAGCTTAAAAGTAGGTGGACGCTTTCATAATGATTGTAGTATGTGTGTCTATATATACATATATATATATAGATATATATATATATATATATATATATAGATATATATATATATATATATATATATTATATATATATATATCTCTCTCTCTCTCTCTCTCTCTCTCTCTCTCTCTCTATATATATATAATATATATATATATATATATATATATATATAGATATATATATATATATATATATATATATATATATATATATATAAATATATATATATATATATATATATATATATATATATATATATAAATATACAATATTTTATATACATACATACAGAGAGAGAGAAAGAGAAGTTATTAGCCCTAGAATATCCTCTCTCTCTCTCTCTCTCTCTCTCTCTCTCTCTCTCTCTCTCTCTCTCTCCTTTTTATACCTGTTTTTGCCTTTCGTTCCCACTAAATTAATCAACCCGTCTGTCTACCCGCCTGTCTATCTCTATCTCTGCTATAACGAGTTTGTCTTCCACAGCAGGTGGAGTCATATTCTCTTGAGTAAAAAGGAGATTCGGTTCACCGGACGGGCCGCGGAATGACAAAAGAAATCATTCATTTTTCGTCTACTTTTTTTTCTATTTTCTGAGGAATCATTCATTTTTTTCCATTTCTCAATTTTTTTTTGGGATATTCCGAAGGAAGGGAGTCTCCTTTATTGTGACCATACTCTGACATTTCCTTTGTTTGCTCGATAAGAGAAGTGAAAACAAGATGTCTTTGTGTCTTTTTTTTTATTGCCCCCCACCCCCCACAACCCCTTTTTTTTAGCTCTAGTTTATTGGCGGTTCCTAAAGGCAGTCTTTTATTGCCGAAAAAATATATGCTCTGGTTTGGGATTAATTCTGTCTGTCTGTCTAAGATAGTTTGGACAAACAAGTCATCTTCTCATTACGAAAAAAATATATCTGAATACCTATTTATCTTCCAATAAGGCTTTGAACAAAAGTGACACTGTGATTGCAATATGAAATGTTTTGTATTGTAAAGTGTATTACAGTCTAGTCCCTTTATCAACCAGTATTGTTTGTAACTTTAGTTTCAAGATATATCTAAGATATATCTAGTGGGTAATATCTTTCCTCTATGTAAGAAAAAAAAAAAAACTTTCAATGCGCTGGGACTTACATGCGTTTTAATATTAAAAATGCTGAATTATCAGCAATTCACTTCCATAATAAAATTAATATTCAGGGCAGAGATTTTCTATTCCTCCTTATTCATTGAATGTCTGTTCGGTGATTGAGAAATTCCTTCCTCGATATAAATGTGGTTATTGATCCCACAATAGCTGTAGGTCCCGTGCTAAGGAACAACGTAAATAACAGTATGTATACATATATATATATATATATATATATCTATATATATATATATATATATATATATGTACATATGTATATATATGTATATATATACTCTACAATGACAGACATATGTACAAACACACCTATTAAACATAGAAATGCAGTGATATTGAATTCATCCTGCATCCATACACATATATACACACACAGGAATGTATAACACTCAAGCTAGCAGTAAACACACCGTACCAACCAGAGAAAGTATAGTAGTATTGTCATAACAGCTATTATTTCACGCCAAATCAAGTCGTTTCTTCTCTCAAAAAACAGAATCTAAGGTTGATTTTTAACCTGCTTTTTTACGGTGCCAGGGAGACTTTTTTCCCAGAAAATTTCGTCCCCGAGAATAGTTATTTTCTGCACGCATTTTACGTAGATGCAAAGGGTACACGCACTTTCAGAAGCGGGTTCTGTCAGCGGTACCTTATCGTAGGGAGTCGGTGATGACGTCTTGCTGCCCCACGTATACTATTTTCATATTGAGAAATTTGCTTGTTTTTGTTTGATCCATTTCCAGTTTTCTTCATAATTATCAGTCCTTTGTGATAAATCATTTACAGTTCCAAATCGGTAATTATTCGTTGTACCTTCACTTCAACTTCAGAAGCGAAAATGCAATGCAGTATTACCTTAATACTATTCTTGTATTTAACAATTTACTTACATTTTTTCTACTTAATAATTTGTTAATTTCTTTTTTCTTTTTTTAATAAGTGACCTCTTCTTTCTGTAATTCCCATTACCTTGTGTTACTTCCTTTTTTTAATGAGCCCCATATTCTTTGGAAGCTTGAATTTCAAGTCAATGATCCCTTTTGTGGGCTTGTTCCATACGAATGGGGCTCCTCTTCTGGATATAATAATAATAATAATAATAATAATAATAATAATAATAATAATAATAATAATAATAATAATAATAATAATAATAATAATAATAATAATATCTCATGGCAGTAATTTCTTTAACAAATGTTCATAAGTAGCTCACCATTAAAAAGGTAGTTTATTAAAAGAAAGCCTTTAGTGGGCTTCTCAAAGTAAAGTATATCTAGAAATCATAGGCACGTTACCTTTTGTATTTATAAAAACAAAGCGTGATCCGACCTTCAGCTAACTCGGGACGCGTGCAAGATTTTCACCTCACGCATAAGTTGTAAATTTTATATTCCTAATTCAACGTGAAGTGGTCTTCGTAATTAGTACTCATACTTAATACTGCTCATACTAACAACAAGGATCAAAGAAAAAGGACACAAATTAAACGCCTTCATATATTCTCAGTTATAAGTGGAAACAAAATAACTGAACAGAAAATAGCCTCTAAACTCAGTACACCAAGTAAATTACAATGTGCTAAAATATACTGTCAAATGGTCTTGTTTCCCCAACAAAAATGAAAATGAATACGCTATATTTTATTAGAAATAATTTTTCTGTACTGTTTAACATGCACGTTATTTATTTTCCACATTTTCATTCTAATAAATACATTAATAACCTATCCTAAAATTCCTGTATCTGTAACTCAACGCAAAACAACTTTTTCATACCTTTTTAGATCTGTCATAGAGCCTTTCCTACCAGCGCCCCCACCCCACCCCACCCCCCGCCCAACACCACCACCACCAAGAAGAAGAACAACAAAGTAGGTTGTATGGCTTACTCCCCGAGTAAGCAAAAAATACGGCGGCTACCTGTTTTACTGTATTATCAGTTTCTCCCATTCATAATACATTTGTATTTAAAAGAATGAATAATAGAGAGAGAGAGAGAGAGAGAGAGAGGAGAAGAGAGAGAGAGAGAGAGATCTACTTCATTACAACTATTTCAACTATTTTCCACAAACCGTCGAGAGAGAGAGAGAATTACTTTAGTACAACTATTTCAACTATTTTCCAAGAACCATTTCGATCGATCGATCGATCGAGAGAGAGTATTACTTTATTACAACGATTTCAACTATTTTTCAAAAACTCTCTCTCTCTCTCTCTGTCTGTCTGTCTGTCTGTCTCTCTCTCTCTCTCTCTCTCTCTCTCTCTCGAGAGAGAGAGAGAGAGAGAGAGAGAGAGTTATTACATTATTACAGCTGTTCCAACTATTCATGGAACTGGGAATAACTGGCCGAGTCACGGAGAGATGTGACATAAAACAGTGAAAGCCGCAGGACTTCTATCAACCGACATCCTCTTAAAAAAGTACTTGCACGTTCCTCCTTACTTTCGTTGAGGTAACTCGATAAAAATGCGGATGTGACTTGTGGTTGGAAATGATGAAATATATATATATATATATATATATATATATTATATATATATATATATAATATATATATATATTAGATATATATATATATATATATATATATACACGAGAGAAGCAAAGTTGTGATTTAATAAAGTGGGGCTTTCAAGTTATAGGGGAAAGTGTAAGGAAAATAGGTATCTGTAGTTGTTTTCTTCTTCTTTCTTCTTTCTTCTTCTTCTTCTTCTTCTTCTTCTTCTTCTTCTTCTTCTCTTTTCCTTTTGCGGGTGTGAATGTTGAAAATACTTGGACAAAATCTTTTCTTCCTGGAAAAAGGCTTTTCCAGGGAAACACAAAATGGAAGATTTAAATTTCATATAAATAAAATAGAAAAAGGAAGGCCTAATTTATATATATATGTACACATATATATATACACTATATATATATATATATATATATATATATATATATATACTATATATATAAAAACACTATATATATATATATATATATATATATATATATATATATATATATATACACATATATATACATATATATAAATATATACATACATACCTATATATATATAGATATATATATATATATATATATATATATATATATATATATATATATATATATATATATATATATATATATATATATATATATATATATATATATATATACATATATCATACATATATATACATATATGTATGTATATAATTCTGAGAACAGGGCTTTCAACGTAACTGACAATTAAATGAATACGAGAAATAAGAAGAAACTAGGTGTTCAAGTCAATGAAAAGGAGAATAACCTCAAGTGTACGTTGTCCACAAGAAAGCACTTCTCCCTAAAATAGACCCAGATGAAAACAAGTTTTTACAGTGAACTGCAAAAGCTATATTACATCAGCAGAAACATTTATCTAAAATAAAAATAAAAAACTGATCAAAGAAATGAAAACAAAAAGCTTGAAAATTACATAACGTAAGAGTTGAATAAGCCTATCACGCCTCAAAATCTAGAATGTACTTCATCGACTTTAGGAAAGAGAGAAAAATACATTGTCTGAAAAAATTAAATAGTTATCCACTGAAAGACTACATGAAAAACGGGAGCTAATTTATCTTGTACGTCGACCATAATTGCGGAATTGCATATCATTTTTTTTTTTTTTAGGTTTTATTTTAAAACTAACTCATTGCTTATGCAGCGCGGTCACTGAACGAGTTCTCGATGGGAAAAAAAGGATCTGATATATCACGGAGCTGTTTCCATTCGTGAATTGGGGCTTTTCTTATTTTTCCCCATTTTGCTCCCCCTTTTTTTTGTGGGGGAGGGGGAATGTCTCAATCTTTTGCACAAAGTGGTTCGGTCACTTCCCTAAATCGTGTCTTGAGAATCTTGAACTGCAGTAGCTCGCTGCGTGAATGACGCTCGGTCGGAAGAGGATGGAAAAAAGTTAAATATATCTCAGTTTATTCAGACCACTGAGCTGATTAACAACTTTCCTAGGGCTGCTGGCCTGCTGAAGGATTAAACTCTTATTTACGTTGTTACTTAGCAACGGGACCTACAGCTGCTTATATTGTGGGATCCGAACCACATTATATCGAGAAATTAATTTCTAATCACCAGAAATACATTACTCTGATTCTGCGCTGGCTGCGGCTAGGAGCAAACTCTGGCTACCAGATCGGTAGGCGAGTACGGTACCGGCTCATCTAGCCAGGAACTGGAAGAGGATGGAAAGATATATATATATATATATATATATATATATATATATATATATATATATATATATATATATATATATCCATAATAGGGGGAATTGCCTCAGGAAACCAGAAAGGTGCAACTTTCTGGTGCTAAGTCAATCTTCGGAATGAGGTTAGAAATTCCACACCTTTCCCACCTTGGCTGCAACCACCCAAAATTGAATAACCATCAAGCAAATAAGTCAAGGTTTAGTTCAACATGAGCACAACGGAATATTCAAGACAAGAACCAAGCCGTTTTCTTTTCCTGGTGTTCAAATGTATCCAATTGCTGTTCAGATACGTACGATATTGTAGGTCATATTTATCCAGGGAAAATTTCATGCTGAATTTTCAGTTTTTTTTGGTGTTATATCTTTCATAACTAAAAATCACATCTATAGCTCGTATAATGTTAAGCCACGTAACGTCCGTTGCAGGGAGATGAAATAAAAAGAAAACTAACAATAATGACATTGGTAAAGTGGAGAAGGAAGACTGTTCTTTCTTTTCCCTCTTGCTCAACCTTTCCTCATCTACCTCCAATACTAACAGGCCTAAAAATTTTAGTCGTTAATAATAAATTCACATCAATCACTTGATAAATTTCTGTCAATTTAAAATATAAAAGTTGAACGTTCCAAGACACTAATTCCCCAAAGAAGACGACCATACCCTCCCCCCTCCCCCGCCCCTCTAAGTCCCCTCAGCTCCGTAGTGAAACTGCACTCAAAAAATGACCACCTATAAAACGCTCATTCTTATTCGGAGAAATAACTTAATTTCACAAGCGTCATTCGACGCCCGTTGCATTCCAAGTAAAGTGACCCTCCGCCGTCCCCAGATCTTGCGCGATCTTCCAGGGAGTCACCCGTCGACGGTAATGACCTACCTCTCGCTGATGTGACGCCAGAGGGCATCTTGATCAATCAGTCGCGACTGGGGAAACGATGTCACAGCTATTACGATAAGGTGTCGCGGTGCACCGGTTTGTACTTTCTTTCGCTTCGCGTCGCCTTCAAGGAGTTGAAAAAATGACGGAGATTTTTCATTGATATATAAAAATATACCGTAACTGACTTGATTGACGTCCCAACGTATCTCACTGATTGATTGTTTTCATTCTAAAAAAATTATGTCACATCAACCAAGAGATGCACACGCGGAGGCAATTACAATACGGAGTATATTATTGCAAGGGAGATTATTATCGAGTATTATTCATTGTAACGGAGATTCTATACGAGTATTATCATTGTAAGGGAGAATACATACGAGTATTATTATGTAAGGGAGAATATATACGAGTATCATTATTGTAAGGGGCGGGGTGGGTGATACTACCGAGTATAATTATTGTAAGGGAGAATACCATACGAGTATTAATCACTGTAAGGGGGAATGTATAAGCGTATGATTATTGGAAGGGAGAATACTAGAGTATTATTCACTGTGAGGGAGAATACTATACGAGTATTATTCATTGTAAGAGAGAATACTATACGAGTATTATTCATTGTAAGAGAGAATACTATACGAGTATTATTCATTGTAAGAGAGAATACTATACGAGTATTATTCATTGTAAGGGAGAATACTATACGAGTATTATTCATTGTAAGGGAGAATACTATGCGAATATTATTCATTGTAAGGGAGAATACTAGAGTATTATTCATTGTAAGGGAGAATACTTTACGAGTATTATTCATTGTAAGGGAGAATACTAGAGTATAATTCATTGTAAGGGAGAATACCATACGAGTATCATTCATTGTAAGGGAGAATACTATACGAGTATAATTCATTGTAAGGGAGAATAGCATACGAGTATTATTCATTGTAAGGTAGAATACCATACGAGTATTATTCATTGTCAGGGAGAATACTATACGAGTATTATTCATTGTAAGGGAGAATACCATACGAGTATCATTCACTGTAAGGGAGAATACTATATGAGTATTATTAATTGTGAGGGAGAAGACTATACGAGTATTAGGGAATACTATAAGAGTATTGTTCATTGTAAGGGAGATTACTATACTGGTATTATTCATTGTAAGGGAGAATACTAGAGTATTATTCATTGTAAGGGGGAATACTAAACGAGTATTATTCATTATATGGGAGAATACTGTACAGGTATTATTCATTGTAAGGGGGAATGCTATACGAGTATTATTCATTGTAAGGGAGATTACTATACGAGTAACATTCATAGTAAGGGAGATTACTATACGAGTATTATTCGTTGCAAGGGAGAATACTAGAGTATTATTCATTGTAATGGGGAATACTATACGAGTATTATTCATTGTAAGGGGGAATACTATACAAGTATTATTCATTGTAAGGGGGAATACTATACGAGTATTACTTATTATAAGGGGGAATACTATACGAGTATTTTTCATTGTAAGGGGGAATACTATACGAGTATTGTTCATTGTTAGGGACAATACTTATAAGGAAGAATACTGTACGGATATTATTCATTGTAAGGGGGAATGCTATACGAGTATTATTCATTGTAAGGGAGATTACTATACGATATTATTCATTGTAAGGGAGATTACTATACGAGTATTATTCATTGTAAGGGAGAATACTAGAGTATTATTCATTGTAAGGGGGAATGCTATACAAGTATTATCCATTGTAAGGGGGAATATTATACAAGTATTATTCATTGTAATGGGGAATTCTATACGAGTATTACTCATTGTAAGGGGGAATACTATACGAGTATTTTTCATTGTAAGGGGGAATACTATACGAGTATTGTTCATTGTTAGGGACAATACTATAAGAGTATTATTCATTGTAAGGGACATTACCATACGAGTATTATTCATTGTAAGGGACAATACCATACGAGTATTATTCATTGTAAGGGACAATACCATACGAGGGGGAATATTATAAGAATATTATGTGTTTTCATATGTTTCGAAAATTATCGGGAGAATTGTTTTTCAGCAAACGCATTCATACGATCAGTTATAATACTCATTAAAAGCTTAGTATTAAAAACAGAAACTATATTTAGCAAGAAAAAATTTGCAATCATAATATGTCAAAAAGGTAAGACCAGTTCCCTTAAAAAAAATAAAAAAAATAAAAACTTTGGTCTTAATGACCAAAAATTACTTTGTCACTAAAGAAACTTTTAAAAATCTCGAGAAGTACCATTAAAACTCGAATGTATCTTATAAACAAGAAAACCCTCACGATAAAAAATAATAAAAATTTATGAATATGCAGTGCAAATTATTCATACGCTACACACACACATATATACGCATGTGTGTGCAGCTGTATAAGTGTGTGTGTGCGTGTGCGTGTGTGTGTCAATGGTTGTTTGTCACTACCATCGCATCTATTGTATTTAGTCCAAGTCGTGCATAGTAAACACAGCCAAAAGCAATCATTCAAAAGAACGCCAGTCGTATATTAGTCGGAATAGATTTGCCAGCTGCAAGCACGCAGTATATTATCCCCCAGGAGCATAAATGCCAATTATGAAAATTATTTCACCTCCCAAACTTTCACTTAGACATTCTTGCAGGCTATGAGTTTTATTACGTCAAACAGCGAGGTCGGCTCGGTTCTGCTTACCTACATATGCATCTCAGGACTTGGAGGCTCCATCAAGCTTCTGTACATAGCAAAGGTTTATACACAAATTCACCTGCATGTTCGTACATCAGATTCTTACTCCTACCAAAATGTAATTATGCACATACACTCAACACGTACAGAGGTTCTTAACAGCATACGTATAAAGAACGTAATAAATAATCTATAGTATTTTCATGGTTAAACTTTAGTATTATGTATGCAGCAAGTCTTTCGGGTTGAGGTTGTATGTATGAATTTAGTATGTATGTATATGTGCATACCCATATATGGATGTGTATCAAGCATTTCTAGTAAGGAAAAATATATTCAAGCATTTCTAGTAAGGAAAAATATATTAATTTCCCTATGAATCTCGGGGAACACAAGGTAATGAACATTAGAAATTCAAGTTCAGAGAGAGAGAGAGAGAGAGAGAGAGAGAGAGAGAGAGAGAGAGAGATATTAAACCACATTATAATAAAATTTCTCACTTAGAAGGTGTACACTTTTCATTAGTAAATAAGGATGATCATCCAAGTTGAAGAATGTGCTTTGAATAAAATACTTCAAGTTATTACCCAGTAATAACAATCAATATGATTCGACTTCTTTATTGACCCGATATTGGAATGACTGAAAATACGCTAGTTGATTCCCACAAAAAAACTAAAAAAACTAAAACTGTGAGACGGTGTTGCTCTTACTCTGAAGCTACCTTCTGTTTGGGGAAACGGCGTAAAGTTGAAAGTATAAGTACACATACATACATACTTACATACATACATACATACATATTTATATAGTGTATATAAACCCTATTTACGCACGCACAAAAGTATTCATAATATGTATGCTGTCAACAGTCACCCTTAACCTTTTATCTTTTACCAATTATACCCTTTGACCATGAGAGATCCAGTTATGATTCATTTTTTCAGTCTTGGGTCATTAAACAGAGATTTACGGGGTCGCCAAACTCTGACCACTGCCCCAAAAAATAATAAAGCATTAAATAAAAAAAAATAAAAACTCCATGGTTACTCACTTTATGACGGCAAAAAACTCAAGATGGTGAGATGTAGAATTTATCACCCATTCAGGAATATTATTCTTGTGGTATATTCACAATATTAAATGTAGAAATGTGAGTAACTTTCAACTTCCTACTGAGAAAAATATGGCAATGTTTGCTCTCTCTCTCTCTCTCTCTCTCTCTCTCTCTCTCTCTCTCTCTCTCTCTCTCTATCTAAATGGGATAGGCTACTGCTCTTTTATTTATTCAGTGTACCTTCTGCATGGATCTCTGAAAATTCATAAGGACACAGACTCAATTCTACAATATTCATAGTTCGTTAGACACAGTCCTGAGGCGTCTAAATGCAGTTAGAATTTAACGCTAATTTCAGTTAATGGAGATGCAAAGACAGAAATGCACCACGATGAAAAATAATATAACATTATTCAGGCCTCAACTCATACGTACAATGGCAGGCGAATGATGAATACTATTTTTTTTTCTTTTTCGAACTGAGCATCAATGGTCTTATTCATCTAGTCAGTCAATTCGAATGTAATTCATCAATAGCATTTTTTCAAAACATAATGCTGGGTGCATTAAATAAATCAGCCATTATCATCCATTATGCAATAGGTACTGCTATATTCAAACATGAAATAGGATACTAATCTAAATAATATTGTATGCAGAGAAATCATTCACAATGATAATCTTACATGTGTCTGCGTAGTTACCCATCGATATAAATTTATATACATATGAATATTACACCTTTATAAACGTATGTATGCATATGGCAGGCCATAAGTCTTGACGTCATGGCTTTCAGAATAAAAATTATAAGCCAATGCAAACCGTTGGAGTATAATAAATGGTTCTCCATAGTGCAAACTACATTCATGAATTTTTTTTCATAAACTACACACCTTAATAATGTGAAAATTGTATGCATTATACTTCGTTTTTCCCATCCTTTGTTTGAGAAAAGAGAAACCATCTGTTGTGAACAAGGACAGGTAATCACTTGGCGTAACCTTAATCCGCAATAAGAGAGACGGATGAATCCCTTAATGAGAAAACCAGTGCTTTCAGTCATCGTTCGTCCGATAAGCTGATAAAGACCATTCCATTTTAGTGCGAAACTTAGTCCCTTCAAAGCTTCGAAAAATTGTTCCTGGCTTTCTCTTTTTCGACCCTTTTTCCATTATGAATAAACGTTCGTACAAACACACACAATCTATGTAGGTATATATATGCACTATATATATATATATATATATATATATATATATATATATATATATATATATATATATATATATATACATATATATATATATATATATATATAGATCTGATCACATCACCGTCATTAATATAATACGCATTAAGCTACTAATGTCCTTTAATATCTAATTAGCTCTACTTCAGAATTATCATCAACTAAAAATTTCCCTTCTGAGGTAGAGCGAATTAGATATTAAAAGACATTTGTAGCTTAATGCGTGTATATATATATATATATATATATTAAATATATATATATATATATATATATATATATATAAATATATAGTGTGTGTGGTGTGTGTGTGTATAAATATATATTGTGTGTGAATACAGTACATACATACTGATATATATAGTGCATATATACTCGTATATTTATACATATGAATTCCCACTCGAAATCACCCTCTACACCTTTCCCGGTTGATAACTGTTATTATCGTTTTATTGATTACTAAATATGGCCATGTAAAGGGAGAGAGTTAGGGAGCCAAAGGTCATACAGGGTGCCAGTGAATTTGGGTTTGAGTAATCGTGCTCCTATTAAAGTTGTTTATAATGGTTAGTTTGTTTTTTATGCCAGAATAAATAAGCCTATAATAATTGTACCGCAATTAGAAGGTGATTCCTAACAAAGCAAAACAGGCTTACTTTCACACAGATATAGACACAGATATATATATACATATTTTATATATATATATATATATATAATATATAGATATATATATATATATAGATAGATATTTATACACACATATAATGAGCATATATGTATATCTATTATGTGTTTTTCTGCGGTTAAGAACCACCTTGTAATTTTGATATAATAGGCTTATTTATTCTGGCATAAAAAAGGCCATCCATTGTAAGTTACTATAATAAGAGGTATGATTACTCAGAACCTAAATTCATTGAAGCCCTCCAAGACCTCTGGCTCCAGCACGCTTCCATTTTATATAGCCGTCATTAATAATCGATAAAATAACCATAACAATTATCTGCCTGGAAAGAAGTAAAGGGGGATTCGAGTGGAAATTATTATTTACCTTACTTTATGCCCGTTTCATTTCTTCTTTTCTATTTATAGTCTTAGCTCAACCTCGACCGGCGCCTGCTACACCTCCCAAGACCTACTTTCAAAGATAATCTCTTGAGTGCAATTCCTTCCCTCCGGTCGAACAAACAAACTCTCTCTCTCTCTCTCACACACACACACACACAAAGGTTATCTCCCAAACTAAGGCAAAACGTCATTTATTTTCGCGCTTCAACAACATCCATCAGAAATCTCTCTGCCCACATTCCCCCTTCCCCCCTGGGCATTTCGTACCCTCAACTGACACATTGGGATATTTGGGCATTAGATCTGACGCCCACCCACAACTGACGCTTCTTTTCTTTCTTTCGTCTCTTGATGAAGAATTTTATGTGTGAATATTTTTGTCTGTGGATGTGTGAACCAATCCAGCTTAACACGGTCTGAGTAACTTCATCATCAGCGATTTGCTGAAACACCACGCACGGTGATAATATATATATATATAATATTAATAGATTATCTAATATATATATATATAATATGGATATATATATATTATATTATATATAGATATCTTAATAATATATATATATAAAATGTATGTGCAAATTCGCACGTATGATCAATATACATATCGGAAACAATGATTCATTCTTACCCCCCCCCCGCACACAAAAGCAAATCTTTGGGTCTGCGCCTAATGATCCATGCAGAATACTTCTAAAATTCAAAGGCACTCTTATAAACCGAACTAAACCAGAGCTACAACTATTGATAGAAAAATACCTGCGATACAAAAAGAAAAAAAAAAACAGTCTGGCCCCAAAACGTGAAACTCCTGGACAGCGGGTGATTTCAACGCTTCCGAAAGGCACGATCTCGTTCGTCAAGTCCATGTATACAATAAAAGCGAAATTAAAACGGAGATCATCGGACCCCATTTCTGAAGGCCAGCGAAAAATCCGACCGAAAAGACTCCGATGAAGAATTTCACACAAAGGTCCAGGATGAAGTTGTCGGAATAATAAATTTTACGACTTGTCTAGATGAGTCATAAAGATACAATAGATTTGCATGAACGGGGAAATAGGTCCCAGTAGACAACTAAGTAACTGACCCAGTTAATAGATGGGGAGATTTGGGCAATATTGAAGGGGATCCTTCAGCCATTTATACATTTCTCAGGCGAGAAGCATTGCATGCTCCGTTGCGCTCGCTAGGGTCAGGCCACGCTCCAACGTCCATCACTTTTTTTTTCTATCTCTCTCTTTCTCTCTCTCTCCTTACTTTTATTATCTATTTTTTTTTTCTTAATCTTGTGAAGAACCCATTACCGGTAAATAGACCAAAGAATGTAGAAGCATCGTAAGAAAAAATAAATTAAGACATAAGCAATATAAAAGATAAACGATATATATATATATATATATATATATATATATATATATATATATATAACTATATATATATATATAGATATATATATATGACTGGTAAAAGTGTTCTGTAATAACAGAATTCCATCTAATAAAAGGAGCCCGCCCATAAAAGTACTTTTTTTCTCTCTACATTTTGGTGTTTTTTATGGCTCCCTTTATTGATATATATATATAAATATATATATATATTATATATATATATATATATATATAATGTGTGCGTGTACACATACACATACTGGGTGTGTTAATATGTGTGTGCCTTAATCATTTTGATATTTTTCAAAACGCTTTATATACGTATATATAAATATATATTTATAGATATGATATACATAAATACATACATATTATCATATATATATATATATATATATATATATATATATATATATATATATATATATATATATATATATATATATATATATATATATATATATATATATATATATATATACTATATATATATATATTATATGATAATATGTATATGTGTATATATATATTATATATATATATATATATATATATAATTATAATATATTATATATATATATATATATGTGTGTGTGTGTGTGTATATATTAGGGCTTGTGCCTTGTATGATAAGGCGCCCTATGAGGTAATGTTAGACTAGCGATAATCTTACGCTAAGTCGGTTGGTATTGCACTTCCATCTTCAATGGAGTGTCTGGGGGTTTGTAGATCATTTACGAAGTCGGTATTATCTTGTTGGTTATTACGACGATGTGTTAAACTCATGGGGAGGGAGGAGGTTCTTGTAGAAAACACGAAATATATATGTATTCTTCTTCTGAAGTTTTACATGCTGAAGATCAGATATGATTGTACAAGTCTTCTAATAACGATAGCTTGATCGCTTCTGCCAATGATGATGGCTAATCCTATTCCTCTAATGAAAAAGGTTTCCATACAAATTCTATATATATTATTAGCCTGTATAAGATTCATATAGGATTATTTCATAGATAACATTTTCACTTCTAGACTTCCTGACTTTTTTAAAATCTCTTTTATTTCATTTTATTTTATTTATTTATTTATTTATTATTATTATTTTTTTCATTGACTACGAATATAAATCACCGGGACAGACAATATGTCAGTAGGTTTTGGATATGTGTTTGAACTTTTAGCTTATTTGTCATTACTAAAGCGTTATTGATTTTATCGTGATTCCTTTTTTATTATAATTAATTTGTAACCCATCCGACTTCTTACGGAGTGTATTATATTGACTCCACTTGTACCCATATTTATTTTATTTTTTTATTTATTTATTTATTTATATTTTTTTTTTATATATATTTGATAAATTAATGGTTGGCTTGAATATGTGGAAAAGTGTTCTAGCGGCGTACCGTATAAGGCTACTTGCGGCATCAATTCTATAGATACAAGATATAAATGATAAAGGTATTTAAAACCGCGAGAACCGCTATAATCCAGTTCGGATCCGATATCACGAGTTGTAACTCGTAAGACATTGACACTTCCTATTTAATTATCCGTTATTCTACCAAAACCGATGACTCTGGGCGATAAAATATACTATTGGTTTTCTTAATGGATAGGAATTCACACAACGTGTTAAGGAGATTATTATTGATTTACACCACCCGAGTCACAGATTATTATGTGTTGAATTCCATGTTTACTGATTTAGCACTCATAAATATTCCTAACGCACTCCATTGCGGTGTTTGTTTTTAGTGCTATTTAATTTCTATATAACGTGTCAAGGAACTATTAACACTAAGAAGTGTTTATTCCCTCTGTCAGACTCGTAATTCCGTTAATAATTCTACGTATATTCTTTCAAGGATTGATTTGGCACAGGATAGGCCCTTAAACTGACAGGTGTCTTAGTGTGTCCCTTGTCTTCATGACACATGTTACAATCAGTTATGTGCTTTTTATATCTGTAAGCATTGGGGGGGGGGGGGGGGGGGGGTAGGCCAGTAAAACAGTGATTTGGCTTTCTGTGACATAGTAGGGAACCCTGGATGACGGGAATGCAACCAGTTTATGACGATTGGTATGAAAGAGATTATTATTACTACCTGGTCGTTAGTCATCTGCTGTGTTCTTCGGGTTTTCCTCGTCACGGACCTACATATAATATTACATTTGATTACATTATTCTGATACACATACTTTAAATATATTTTTGCTTTAGGGTTTCTGCTCGAAGTGTTTATTGTTTTTGCTTAGCCGCTGACCCTGTTTCCATTCGAAGTGTTTATTGTTTTTGCTTAGCTGCCGCTGACCCTGTTTTCGTTCGAAGTGTTTATTATTTTGGTTATTGCTGCCGACTCTTGCTTTGTTCAGTTTGTAACAGTTCTGCGCTCCGACCCAGATATGCAATGCTCGCGATCTCTTGGGTTAAGGAATTTTTTTGTTTAGATACGGTTTTAACAATAGGCACGGATGTTTCTATATCTTTTAGTCCAATTAATGGTTCTTTGCTGTATGGTGCGGGATTGCGGATAATGCGTCAGCTATGATAATTGCTTTCCCAGGTAGATATCTTATCTTGGCTCCAAAGACCTGAATGATCATTTGTCACCGAGTTCCTTTTGGACTGTGATTAAAGCCTTTGAAAAACTCGGTAAAGGACTCATGTTCAGTAAGGACTTTATCAGGATAGCCATAGATTATGAAACTTAAAAGAATGTACTAGTGAGTTAAAGATACTAGCCCTTCCTTGCCTATTACTGTATATTTACTTTCAGAGGGCTTTAGTTTACGTGAATAAAAAGCTATAGGAAAGAACTGTTTATCATATTACTGAAGTAGTACCCCCCTTACCCCTTGGTCTGAGGCGTCTGTTGCAATAAAAAAAAAATTCCTATTTAAATCAGGGATTTTAAGTTAGGTGAGCTGCATTATTCCGCTTTTAAGATATCGAACGCCTGTTGATGCTTTTTAGACCATATAAATCTACGCTCTTCTTCGTAAGATCTGTTAAAGGAGCTGTCATGATTGAAGAGTTACATATTTACATACGATTGTAATACCCACTACAGCGCCAAAGTGCTGTATCCCCCTTTTACGTTAATAGGTACCGGAAAGTTATGAATAGCCGACACCTTACCATGGACTACTTTAAGACCTTGACTAGACACATAAAACCTAGATAAACATGTTCGGTTTTTTAAAACTCACATTTAGATATTTTACTCTGAGATTATTTGTCTTTGTCTCTGTAGCACTAGCTCTCGTTTATGTGAATGTACTTCTAAGGGTATTAGAAAAGATTATAAGACCAACCAATAGGCATGTAGGGTATCCCCTAAAAGTCTCCAAAACACTATCTTGTAATTGGGGCGCAACGTAAGCCGGAGGAATACGTAAAAATTGATAATGTCCTGAGTGTGCTGAAAACGGTATATGAGGTACAATTACTTAGGTAATGGTATCAGGTAAAAGCCTTTTAAGTAAGTCCAAGCTGGTGAAAAATTTATTCTAACCTAACAGAGATAAGATGTCGTCGGTACATGGCACTGGAAACTACGGGAGTCGTTCCTTGTTTAAGCGACAGTAATCTGCGCAGATACGCCAAGTCCGATCTTTTATGGCATGATGTTTGAGGGAAAAAAAATTATATAGGCTTATTTGATTCCTAATGACTCCTATTACTAACATTTTTCAACTGCGTCATTTATCTCTATTTTGAAATTTCATTGAGAATCATACGAAGGTACGTAAATAGCTTTGTTTCCTTAGACGTGTTTGTGTTAAATTACATCCGTTTTTTTTTTTTTTTTTTTTTTTTTTTTTTTTTACAGAGATCACTCGCTAGTGGAGAAACTTCCTGGTATTCAGATAAAAGATAAAAAAAAAATTTCTGCTGAATCACCTCTGCTTGAATGACTTTACGGATATTACTTTAGATAGATTAACAGAGAGATTCATCCACGACTGATTGGGCGGGATTAAAAGTTAGCAACAATAAAAAAATGCGATATTTATCACTTCGTATCCACGATATGTATACGTTTGTGGATCACTAGATTAACTTGTTGCTGTGTCACCGTGTCTAGGGCTTTGTTCGCGGAAATCGTTATATTTCAGAGTGTAGGATTATTAAAATTCATTTCCCAGCAAAGTCTTTTTACACGCACTAAGACATTCGAGGGTGCATGCTTCTCGAGATTTTGCGTGCAAACTACGACTGCGGTGTGGAGGGAGAATTCTGTTGGGTCATTTGAACAATGTTACGATTTATGAGACAAATGTATTGTTCCTTTAGATAAGTTATTATTTGATTAACTGTCTCATTTTTGTTCAAACGGATTTAATAGTGTTTGAAGGTTTTATAGGATTTCCTTTGATAAACACGCCTTATTTTGCAGGATGTAAGAAATATTTTGATATACCCTAGATGAATCTTACAATTACACTAGATACAGATCAATGTGTTTTATAACTATAGAGGTATCTGTAAGCGCTCGCTTATCCGGCTTCTCATTAGGGAAGTTCGAACAACAGACGGTGAGTCCGTAATACAGGATATTATGTGTACTAAAGAAATAAACAAGATTATATAATTTTTACGGCGCGTACAGTCGGGCTTTATCCACCACTACTTATAATAACTTACGTATTAAAAAAAACAAAAAAAAAACGAAAACCTGCTCTGATTACTTTATACGGTCGTGTGTTTCATAGGAAAAAAATCCTTTTTAGCCCTTAAAACGCCGACTGACGATATTTTACGTCGACATTTTGTCTCTCGGGTGCCGACTGGACGTATTTTACGTCGACATACAAAAGTTTTTTAAAAATTCGCGGAAAAACTACTTTTAGGCCTACCAGCCAAAAACTCTTGAATCACGCGCCTTGGGGGATGCTGGGAGTTCACGGATCAAGGTATTGTTTTATTTACAATCGTTACGCAGGCGCGCAAGCGCGAATTTCTTTCTTGCCGCACTAAAAAGTATCTGTGACACATCTCGGAAATTATTTCGTCACTTTGACATAATTTTGTACCATTTTAAATTAGCCGTTACATGGAGTATTATATATGAAAATGTGCGCATTTTTATGAAGAATACAACAAAAAAAATATTCATGATTGTAGCTTTTATCAGTTTTGAGATATTTTCATATAAATAACGATAAGTGCCAAAATTTCAACCTTCGGTCAACTTTGACTATCGAAATGGTCGAAAAAACGCAATTGTAAGCTAAAAACGCTAATATTTTAGTAATATCAATCATTTTAAATTAATTTTGCAACTAATTGGAAGTCTCTAGCACATATTTCGATTTATGGTGATTTATGAAAAAACATTTTCCTTACGTCCGCGCGGTAACTCTTCCGAAAAAATCATACATGCGATTGTGGTAATGTTTGCACCATTTTAAATTAGCCGTTACATAAAGTTTTATATATGAAAATGTGCGCATTTCATGCACAATACAACTAAAAACAACCCATGGTTGTAGCTTTTATCAATTTGAAATATTTTCATATAAAAATGATAAGTGACAAATTTTCAACCTTCGGTCAACTTTGAACTCTACCGAAATGGTCAAAAAACGCAATTGTAAGCTAAACTGCTTATATTCTAGTAATATTCAAGCATTTACCTTCAGTTTGCAACAAATTGGAAGTCTCTGGCACAATATTTTGATTTATGGTGAATTTATGAAAAAAATAACATTTTCTTTACGTCCGCGCGGTAACTCTTCCCGAAAAAAATCATACGTGCGATTGTGGTAATATTTGCACCATTTTGAATTAGCCGTTACATAAAGTTTTATATATGAAAATGTGCGCAATTTCATGTAAAATACAACAAAAAATAATTGAAGGTTGTAGCTTTTCTCATTTTTTAAATATTTGCATATAAATCACGAGAAATAGAAAAAAAAACCACGTTCGGTCAACTTTGACTCTACCTAAATAGTCGAGAAAAACGCAATTGTAAGCTAAAACTCTACAGTCTAGTAATATTCAGTCATTTATCTTCATCTTGAAACAAATTCGAAGTCTCTATCACAATATTTGGATTTATGGTGTAATTTAAAAAAAAATCTTTCCTTCCCTCCGCGCGCGGATTCTCCGCCACAAATCTCCGAAATGCGTATGTTCCATTCTCGGAATATTTGCTCCATTTCATATTAGGCATTTCATAGAGTTTTATATATGAAAATGTGCGCAATTTCATGTAGAATAAAACGAAAAATATTTGAAGGTTGTAGCTTTTCTTATTTCGAAATAATTGCATATAAAAAAATATATATATAAAAAATTCTACATTCGGTCAACTTTACCTAGTCAGATATGGTCGAAAACTGCATTTGTAAGCAATATTCTTACAGTATAGTAATATTCAATCATTTGTCTTCATTTTGAAAGAAATTGGAAGTCTCTAGGACAATATTTAGATTTATGGTGAATTTTTGAAAAAAATATTTGTTTACGTACGTGCGTTACGAATTCATGCATTATTTTGTGATAATATTTTCTCTGTGTTGCTTTTATTGTTTTACAATGTGTTATATACCAAAATGATTGCAATTTAGTGTACATTACAACGAAAAAAAAGTAACTCGTTACCTTTAACCGTTTTGCGCACAGCGCGATTTGAATTCAATTATATATGAAATTTCGTTTTTGCGCTATCATATATCGCATTATTTATATATGATAATGATAATATTTTTCATTTCTAATGGTTGCATACTAAACTTCAGCCAATGGCAAAAAAAGGAGCCAAAAATGAACTCTTAATCTTAAAAACTAAGCGCGCTGTGATTTTTTGAAAAAAAAAATTTTCCGCTTCCACTCTCACTATGAAACACTTCCGGCACACAGGAGATTTTTTTTTACCGCTCCGGCGTTTAAGGGTTTAATTCAAAAGATATTGGCATGTATGAACCAAACATCGCTTTTCCCCACTCTGCTAGAGTCGCTTATTGTGGAAATTGCTATGCTTGAACACTTCGGCAGTTTTTGACTGACCTTGACCGCTTGACTAGGTGGACACAGTCACCGAGTTTGCTTGTTTAGATTCTGAACGGGCTACTGTTCTATTTCTTTTTGTAATAATTAAGATCCTTCTCTTTATTACCATCGGCAACGTATTGTGTGTTTTAGCATTATGTTGCTGGTTATGTATAAAGCAATGAATGACGAACTATTAGGAACTGAGCGATTACTAATAAGACAAGTTATCACTACTGCATACAATATTAACTGTTTGTACTTCATTCTTTGCTAAAATTTGAAATAGTGAGGGATCATGGTCAGCGCATTTAGCCTGATGAAAGTTTTTTACAGACATGTTATTCCTTGCAATCCAGCCATATTTTAAAAAGTTAAGTTGAGTCATTGAGGTTCGATATTTTATATAACTCAAAAAACTCAAGGTCTAAAACTGCGATCGGGACTTTGCAAAGGAGCATTTATTGTCATGACCGAAATAGTGTTACCTCAATTTATCTAGATTTGTAAGGGTGTTCCACTTGTTTTTGTGTGTTTTCTAATCACTACGGTGCTTAACGACCCCTATCCAATGCATCTGTATAAATACAGACGTCCACTGCGTAAACGCATATTCACTGTTTAATATGATTTGTTACGTAAGGGATTAATAATCACCC
>NC_087204.1:109181057-109196057 GCF_015104395.2 Macrobrachium nipponense
ACATTTACTATCAAGTATGGAATTTCTTTTAATGGTCTATATCTCTTAATATGTGGATCTTGGCCCCAGCAACCCCCAGCCCACTCTTAAAGGAACCAAACATGGAGAGTCATTTTTTATCATTATTTCAAATGATTTCAACCAGTGACCTATTGGTTTAGTCAGCTGTTGCTCTCTTTGATAAGATGGCACTTGAACCAAAAAAGGAATTAGTGCCAATTGGTGCTAAGTCCTTCCTAGTAAAATACAACTATAACTGCTATAAAATTTTGCATTGATCTAGAGGGCCCTGATCATCAGAATATAATGAAGTCTTTACAGCCAGATGTAATGGGCAATAACGTAATTCATACATATAAAATATTATGAGCGTTAAATATACGCAAAATATATTAGGGGAACCAATATGGTATTATATTCCTTATTAAATATAAACAAGCAATACAGTTAGAATTAAGATGTTAGAGGAGAAAAAAGAAAGAAAGAAAAAAACAGTAGCCCCGTAGGAGTGATGAAAAGGGACATTATAATGCAAGAAACATTACAAAAAAATATTATTGACAATAATAATATAACTGGAATAAGTTCCTTAAAGATATATATATATATATATATATATATATATATATATATATATATATATAGATAAATAATATATATATATATGATATATAAAATATTATAATATATATATATATATATATTTTAGTATATATATGTAATATATTTAATATATATAATATATTATATATCTATATATATATATATATATATATATATATTTTGTATAAAATATATAAATATAATATTGATGTATATATGTATACATATAGCATATATAACTGAATACCACAGGAAAATGATAGTCAGAAATCAAAGCGCTTTCGTCTTTACTAAGACATTGTCCTTGACAATGTCTTAGTAAAGACGAAAGCACTTGGATTTCTGACTATCATTTTCCTGTGGTATTCGCTTATTAATGAAGTCACGTGCATCTACTGTGATTTTTTAAGCATATAGCATATATGTGTGTATGCGTGTGTAATGAATTAGCAAAAAAATAATAATAATAAATTAAATATCAAGGAAACTGAATAAATTATAGTATTAACGAAATAGACACTGGCTTACACACCGAAAAGCATATGTAAAAATAAAAACATAAAAATAAGTGAATAAATAAAAAATAAAAAGAAAATAATAAAAGCAATGAAACTAAAACGAAGTTTAGCGAAGAAAAAATTAGCAAATTGTGGTAAGAACTCAGAAATTTGCATAAGCGCTTTCGAGTAGGACCTACATTGCTGAAAGAAAATGTTTGTACACGTTTCAGAAGGTCAAAACACACGTTCCCTCCCGAAATGTGGTCAGCCATTTACAAACTAGGCGTAAACGAGCGCAAAAAAAAAAAAAAACCTGCGGTTACTTGACCTTTTGCAAATGACTTCCAATTAAATGGTAAAAAGCATATCCCACGTCAATTCTGCACGAGAGACGTGAAAATACTATCTCTCTCTCTCTCTCTCTCTCTCTCTCTCTCTCTCTCTCTCTCTCTCTCTCTCCTTCTTCTTCTTCTTTGTATCTTTAGTTCTACAGAGCATTACCGTTCATGGTGTGCTTACATGTTATGCCATCATTCTCAAGCCTTACATTTTAACATGTGTCAAATTTTAACATTTACCAAAATCAGAAAACAAGTTACTAGCCAAATGCTAAAGTGGTCATTGTATTCGGGTTGATTCACCTAAATCCTTGAGCTAAAAAATAAATAAAATTAATTAATTAATTAATAAATAAATAAATGAAAATAAAAAACAGGACATTTATTTGTTCATTTTTGTAAATCAAATAGAATGCTTATTTTTGAGCAACCAAAGGTGCAATAAACGATGCTAAGTCGCTTCTACTATTAAATCCGAAACCGAGAATTTCATCAGAATTATAGGGAACAGATTTTTTAAAAAAATGTGTGAGTGATCTTTCAAAACCAGCGATGAAAATTCACTTAATAAATATTTATACAATATTACTTATCAGGCAAATCCATATCAATATCAGACTGGTCTCATCAAGCAAAGTGGTCTATCATAAAATCCCCCCAAAATCTACCCATTCATTTCCACCTAATATGTTTCATTCATTTACGTAATAATCCACCGACACCACCACAATCTAAAGAGCTATTTCTGGTTCCCTAAGCAAGTTCATTTCAATTCTAATGTGAGTCTATCATCATATGGATATGTAGTTTTCAGGTGATTCTATCATCATATAGATATGTAGTTTTCAGGTGATTCTATCATCATATAGATATGTAGTTTTCAGGCGATTCTATCATCATATGGATATGTGGTTTTCAGGTAATTCTATCATCATATGGATATGTATTTTTCAGGTGATTCTATCATCATATAGATATGTAGTGTTCAGGTGATTCTATCATCGTATGGATATGTAGTTTTCAGGTGATTCTATCATCATATGGATATGTAGTTTTCAGGTGATTCTATCATCATATGGATATGTAGCTTCAACTGGAATCAAATCTAAAAATACGGCAAATTTAATTCCTAGTGTAGTGTTATGTTTTAAAATACCCTCAGAATAAAGGAAACGAACATGAAGAAGAAACATTCTCGCCATAAACAACCCACTTTATATAAATAAGAGTGCAACTTGAAATATCAAAGTTTATTTTTTATCAACTGTTTGAAATGCAATGCCAATCAGACAGGCTGATGGCAACATATAGTAATGCAAATAATGAATTAATAATCGATTTCAAAGTGTTTCACCATAAGGGTCATGGCATGAAATTATATATATTTGATTTATTGTTACCGTTTATTTTTTCAAAATGACAGAAAACAGAGCTAATGGTACTACTACTACACTAATAATAATAATAATAATAATAATAATAATAATAATAATAATAATAATAATAATAATTTATAACAAGAATTATCCGAATAATTTATAATACAAATGATAATAATGATAAAAATAATTTAAGATAATGATAATTTTAATGGACAGAAGACAAAAACAAAATAATTAACATTCATAATACTAAAATCTAAATTACTTTAGTCCTCCATGTTACAGCACATTCAGCATGCTGAAAATCGGCGTGTTAATCCCTTAGACTTTCGGCAACTCATCATCTATATCTCTGCAAGCAAGCAGGACTTGCGGAAGAGCAGCCGTTCTGCATGAGGACTTACGAATCGAAACTGATTTGTAATGCTGCCAACAGTGACGAGATAGTGCCGAATAGAATGCGAGGAAAGAATAAACAGAAGGCGAGCAGATAAACAGAATGCGAGGAGTGGCCGAGAAGAGGAATTCGCCCTAAGGAAGGCTGCATATTAATTGCAGTCATGCCTTTTTTTCTTCTTCTTTTTTAGATCTCGCTATTTTTTTAGGGCGAGGTTTTACTTCGTGAGAGAGAGAGAGAGCGAGAGAGAGAGAGAGAAGAGAAGGAGGAAGGAGAGTAGAGAGAGAGAGAGAGAGAGAGAGAACGGCGCAAGTGATTTTCTTCTTGCTTTAAGCAGTTTTAAATTGATTTTCTTCAGGCAAGCGAATCGTGCATCTCGCTATATATCATAGCAAAATGCACTTGTCTATTAAGGCCATTAGACTCACAATGCACACACACACACACACACACACCACACACACACACACACACACACACACACACATATATATATATATATATATATATATATATATATATATATATATATTATATATAATATATATATATATATATACATATATACACAGAGTTTTATTCAGCATAGCAAAATGAAAGATGTTTTTGCTTTATTTCTATGTGGAATACAACTAAATTACATATCTTCGTGTCCATTAACATTGCCAATATAAATATATATATATATATATATATATATATATATATATATAATATATATATATATATATATATATATAAATATATATATATATATATATATATATATATATATATATATATATATATTCTGAGTGGGAAACAATTACGCAATTGTAAATAGTATACTGTATACGTAAACAGTTTCGTGAACTGCATAACAACACATAATTTCGCAAAAAACACTACAATTACGTTTCCTCTGCCAAACACAGACAAGGATGATTTTCAGAGTGCATATTCGCACATTAATAAGCACATGCATATTAATGTGCATATGCGCAGACTAATGTCTGTGTTCTCCTTGAATAATTTCCTGTTTCTTTTCGTATTACGCAACTGAACTTAGTTGGAAATGTATTGGTCATTTTGCACAATCATATGTACACAATCATTCACCATTATAACTACAAGAAAATACTGTTAACATCTTAGTATTATTATCATAATGCTAATAATATCCCAAACGAAGAGTGCGCAAGCATTATTTAAACATGCAAACAAACAGGCACTGAGACCAATTATTATCCAAAAGTATGAAAACACAATATTCAACTTCTAGGTTAGTATAACTTGTAAAAGATGCCTTAAAACATGAGTAAAAAACAAATATGAGCCAAAGGAAAAACCATGCAACACCAATCTGGCCAGAGGAAAGCTGTAATTTAGTGAGCAGGAGATATTTCGATATGTATATATATATATATATATATATATATATATATATATATATATGTGTGTGTGTGTGTGTGTGTGTGTGTGTGTGTGTGTGTGTGATCTCAGTATACATTTGCAGTGAAAGTGCAGTATACAATTGCAATGAAATAGTGCAGTGTTCAATTTTAATTAAATATTATGTTGTAAAGCTGCACAATTATATTGCAGTATACAACTGCAAGGGAGAACAGTGCAGTGTTAAATTGTAGTATATATATATATATATATATATATATATATATATATATATATATATATATATACGCACACCATAAGGTATATTGTACTGTTTCGTCATAACTATAAAAAAAAACTTTTTTTTTTTCAATGAACTGTTTTCCTTTGCAGCTGTATACTGCAATATTATTGTGGAGTTTTACAACATAATACATATCTAAAATTCTATACTGCACTATGTTTTTGCGATTGTATACTGCACTTTCAATGCAAATGTATACTGAAATATTATTCATTGCAGCTGCACACCACTTCTTTGCAAAGCTAAATTGTCCTATTGAATTAAAATTGTATAATGCACTATTTCATTGCAATTGTATACTGAACTATTTTTCATTACAGTTGCATATTGCAGTATTTCTTTTAGATTTTAACATATATTTATTCCAACTGTAGACTGCCCTTTTCACAATAACAGTATACATAACTATTTAATTGCAATTGTAGTCTGCAATATTTCGCTTGAATTTGAAAGGGCACTGTTATATTGCAACTGTATACTGCATTATTTTTACAGTGGGATATTTCATTTCAAACGTCTGCTGCAATCTCTCATTGCAACTGTACACTGTAACATTTCATTGAAATTGCACGCTCCAATTTTTCATTGCAACTGTATACTGCACTATAGCTTTCCAATTGTATACTGCACTATATTCATAACAATTGCAAACTATGCATTTCTTTGCAATAATACACTTTACTATTACAGTACGAAAACAAAGAAGCCCAATGAGAAGAAGAAGAAGAAGAAGAATGAGGAGGAGGAGGAGGAGGAGGAGGAGGAGGAGGAGGAGGAGGAGAGCATCGTTGAGCAAGTGGCTAAAAAAATTAAATGGATAGCTACCAAAAATAAAGCCGATGAAAGTGAACGGACCAGTACATCCAATTTCTTTTTCGGCAAAACGACGTAGTTTCGTTTTATCTGATAACACGAATTACGTGGGCTGACGCAAGTAACCGAGTAGCCGGTTTTATTGATTGCCAGGTTCCGCGGCTACTACGTGTGGCGAGGAGGTGTGATGTAATGCTCCATTGCGCATTTATATGTATACGAGTATAATGTATGTTTATCATGTAGTATGTATGTATGTATATAATATATATAAACCTTTTATCACATCAACATGATTCATACACATGCATTAAGCTACAATGCCCTTTAACATACAATTCCCCTACGGTTAAGATATATGAAAATATAATGATTCTGAGGTAGAGCGAATTGGATATTAAAGGACACTTATAACCCAATGCATATATATATATATATATATATATATATATAATATAGATATATTATATATATATAGATAGAAGATAGATAGTAGATAGATAGATAGATAGATAGATAGATAGATAGATAGATAGATAGATACACATATATATATGCCTTTAAAAAAGGAAAACTAACTAAAATTAAGTGATAAAATTTTCTCTTTTATCTTTGGATTATATTGTTCTGCAGCTGTTAAAAAAAAGTCTCTGTTATACCATCTACGAAATATACTCAAAACAAATTGCTTAAAAAAATAAGGAAAAATATTTACTGTCTCTTTAGACATTTTCCAGGATACTGTAATTCATTTTCCATGAAAGGATAAGTTTGAGGCTTCATGAACACTGAATACTTTTTGAAACTGACGAATTCGCTGAAAGACTCAAACTGGTTGCTATCTTGTTCCATAATTCGCATGGCTGGGTATAACACAATATTTCATTTTCCCGCAATTTGAAACTCTTTCAGGATATGACTTAAGATTTTTTTGGTTTCTATGGATATATATATATATATATTATATATATATATATATATATATAGATATAATATATATATATATATTTATATATATATATATATATATATATTATAGTAGTCAAGCTGACTCAGTTATTAATCGGCTAAATTAGATTTTAAATTTAGTTCTTAGTCTAATACCCATCCCGTCGGCCTCTTTAAAAAAAAAATAAATAAATAAATAAATAAATAATCTAAACTAAAACTGCAAAATAATCTAAAATAAAATAGCAACACTGATAACTGGGCCATTTTGATTATTTTCTCATTTGCTATAAAATCCAAATTTATCCAACTTATTTATATATATATATATATATATATATATATATATATATATATATATATATATATATATATATGTATATATATATATATTATATATATATATATATATATATAATAGATATAGACACATACATATATCTATATATATTAAAAGAAGACCATCAATACATAGCGCTTTCGTGTATTTATTATACACTTCTCCATGGTACAGTGCAAAGTACTTTATATTGTATCTTGAAATACAAATTAAATATACGAAATTACATGGTACTATTGCATTTCATTATTTCCCTCTAGCTCTTGCGATACGGTATAGCACATTTATGTATGCATATATATGTGTGTGGATGTGTGTGTACGTGTGTATGCACATGAAACAGAAACATACGCACTCATAAAAATATATATACAAAACCACATAATTCAATTAACCAAGAGGTAAAAAAACTAGATTAAGGAAAACACGACAATAAAAATACTATAAAAAAAGAAAAAGACGAAATCACTGAACAAAATAAGAGAACAAAATTGTTTACGGATCCATTGCAACATAATTGCTCTGTCCCCATTCGATTCCGAGCCATTTTTCCCTTTCATTTTCATCTGACCTCGCCTCCTCCTGCTCCTCCTCCTTCTCCTCCTGCTCCTCCTCCCTCAGTGAGGCAATGAGGAATTCCTCCCACGAAGACGGGCATGAACTTCCTTGATCCAAATACCCAGAAATGATTTACCATAATTACGCCCGTTGCGGCTAATCATCGTTTGTTTATCTCTCATTAACCGATACGAATGTCGTTTCGGAGTTTTATTGTGATATCGCAGCTTTTTTTATGGGCGTTGCTCTGGTTCATTGAGACGGTACTTATTTATTTATTTATTTATTATTTATATATATATATTTTTTTTTTTTTTGCTGCTAGACACTTCTGTGAGTGTGCCTGTGAAGCTTACAGAATACAGAAAATAGATTTATTTATTTATATCTCTTTATCTATTTATCAGAATATTGCGTCTCGACCATTCATTACTGTGTTACTTATTTATTATTGTCTTGGACTTGTTTCACATGGCATTTGAAAACTTCTAATCGAGTGAAATTGGAAAGTCTTACCAATTTTTGAAAATTCCGAACAATGCTGTCTTAGCATGTAGCAATAATAATAATAATAATAATAATAATAATAATAATAATAATAATAATAATAATTAATAATAATAATAATAATAATGAGCAAGAGGAATCCAGCATGAGTCATTTAGTATCTTTTGTCGGTTAAGTTTAGATCCAATTTGTACTGCATTTTGCATAATATATTCAATTTGACAAATACCACGTTTTTGACACGAATCCCCCATTTGTAGTTTTAATAGCCAATTTGAGTACAGAAGAAAAGGTAGTAATAAGAAAAATAGAGGAAGTTCTATACAAAATAAGCGCGTCTGATATATCCATTATTTTCAATAAAACCTGTATTAATGAAGGTCCTCTTCCAGCAAGTAATAATAATAATAATAATAATAATAATAATAATACCAGCAGAGGTTGATCATTGTTCATCGCAATTTTCTCTTGCTATGACCATCACCCCGCTCTCTCTCTCTCTCTCTCTCTCTCTCTCTCTCTCTCTGCCGCATCAGGGTCTTGCAGCCTCGCCTTCCTGCCCCGTTTTCGTCAAAAGATAAATAGTGATCGAGATTACGTGCGACAATTAACCTTGATATCGTTCTTCACATGACTTCGTACCACGAATTACAAGGAAGGAGACCAGGGGTTGACGTAGTTCGGATGGGGTTCGGGGTCGGAGGGTGGTCGGTGGGTGGATTGGGGTGGGGTGGGTGAGGAGTGATGAGTCAGGTGCGGGAGTGGTGGGTGGTTAGGAGAGGGGGGGTGGTCGTTCCAAAACTCGTTTTCTATGTTACCGTAATTGGTGATTTTTTTCTTTCTTTTGTTCTATCTTTTATCGCATTTAATTCTATAAAATTATATTTCATTTTTTTTTCATTCGTTTTCCTTTTCCTTCAGTTCAATCTTTGCCCCCACTGGCTTTTTTATTAAATCTGTTTGACTACAAGTCATTTTATGACATATTTTGTAGAGATGATCTCATTTATTTATGTATGTACATATATCATATATATATATATATATATATATATATATATATATATATATATATATATATATGTGTGGTGTGTGTGTGAGTGTGTGTAGAATCTCCTGGCCATTTTTATGACATATTGTAAAGATGATCTCATTTATTTATGCATGTACGTATATATATATATATATATATATATATATATATATATATATATATATATATATATATATGTGTGTGTGTGTGTGTGTGTGTGTGTGTGTGTGTGTGTGTGTGTGTGTAGAATCTCCTAGCCATTTTTACCAGATATATATGTAAATGTAATAGCCACAAAGCCCTCTTAACTTCTCAAATTCTTTGCTCTTTTCAGGATATGCTTATCACTACAAAGCCTCGAGATCCAACTTCAAATAAATATGAAGAAATCACGATGTCCGGTAGCGGGAAACGAACCCGCTATGCCATAATCACGAACGAGGTTAACTTGCCGACCTGACCACGTGTTTGTTTACAGATGTGTCTCCGTGACAAGCATTTGTCAGCATCCCTTGCAACATTCCGTATATACCAGCCAGTGCCCCAGATCCTTGGGAGAACCAAATGGTCGCAAAATCCTTCGGAGCAACGATTACGAAGATCCGTATCGGTCACGAATGCAAAACAGCAGAATTACGAATCACGGCGAGCACAACCTTCCGCATGCGCACGCACGAGAGCGAGAAGACCATCGCGTGGAACAATGCAGAGCTGTGCCCGGGGAAAGGAGCACGAAAATTTGTTCGCTGCCAAACCAAAAGCGGTTATCTCATGGGCGCTTCGACTTCGAAAGCAATTTTCGACAGAGCGAGAAGAAGAAGAAGTAGAAGAAGGTGGAGGAAGAGGAGGAGGAGGAGGAGAGAAACTGTTTTGTGTGGCTTGTAGCCAGCCTTGTAAGCCCTGCTTGTTACATATGTAAACGTGGCCCCAGGTTGCGAGTGTCCGCTAATGTCAAATTTCACTGCTTCGCATATGACACTCTTAAGAGAGTGTTTGTTATTCTTATTCTGGCTCTGGCTTCAGTCTCCCTCACACGCGCATGCAAAACATGACCCCTCCCTCTCTCTCTCTCTCTCTCTCTTTCTATATATTTTACTACTAGTTTTTCCCTATTTTGAGGGATTAGCTGGTGCCAGAAGGTTAAAGCTTCCCGAATCTTAGCCACTTTCCAGGTCGCTAGACCCATTTCTTGATCCCTGGTGATGCTAGAACTCGTTCACAGCTAGGGTTAACTGGTGGACGGCAGGCGGAATCAAACCGAAGACTCTGCAACACACACACACACAAACTATAGTGTCCCTCAAGTTCATATCTTATGCAAGGCTACAAAAAATTAAATTTCAGATAGCCTCAAGTCTCTGAATTGCATTTAAATAATTTCTTTTAAGGATTTTTATGACGTTGAGAAATCATACATACACACACACACACACACACACAAACACCTTTTCCTGTCACTTAAACTTCTCACTTAGTTATTTCATAACAAGTAACTGATTCTCACCTCTCGCTTAGTTAAAACTAGTGTTTTGTCATAGTGATCAGATTCTACCCATAAATTGCAATGCTTTTACACCCATTTTTTTTTTCTATTTTATAAAAGAGCATTCATTTTCGTCACCTATGTCTTTAGAGCCTTTCCCTCTAGTAGAGATACCCTACATACACAAGTCAGCTAATCGGTTACATTCTAACTATTATCACAGAAAATATTAACTCTATTCTACACTATTCATTTGTTTCCTCTGGCAGACCATAAGCATTCGCCTCTTTAAATCATAGGTTCTTTTGTCAAAAACACGTTTTCACTCAAGTGCTTAACTCATTATTTTCCACTCTTCAGTTCTTCCATATATTTCGTAGTTCTCTTATACTGTATGACTGCATGTTGAATGAACTCGTTTTCTACACAATGTAACTTTTTCGTTATTGTAAAAAGTCCTCGTACTTTACTCATATATATGTAATACCTATTATGAATACATACATATATACGTATATGTATATATACATATGCATATATATGAAATTATATGCAATATTCATATATGTGTGCGTTCGCTTGTGTGTGGACTTGTATGAACACACAAGCACATGAATATCTTTCTCAAAATACACGGCTCAGTAAATAGAAAAATCACAAACACTTTGCGCTTTGTACATTGTTCAATATCGTATGAATTTTACATTTTAAGCATATCAAGACACAGATGTTTGTTTACATTTAAATTTTCTTTAAAAAAAATATACTGCTCAATCCAAAAACAAACCGAGCTGTAATCTTCCATTCACATCCTAAAAAGCTGTTATCATCCATTTTTATAAAATTCCGAAGCTGCCATTTTCCATTTTACAAAATTCCCAGCCTGAACTGTATTAGTCGGCAATCAAACCTCATTCTTTTAACCTCAAGAAGACTGAAGGAAGACTCCTGCGGTTTACGTGTTTGCCAGTTGCCTGAGCAGTCAGTCAATCGCTCTGTTTGAAAAGGATGAAGTCACATGTGTTTATCCTTCGATTGCAACTTGTAACGGATGACCTACGTGGGAAAGGGTTGCAACAACAGTGTGCTTCGCGGGCAAATATTGTTGCAGCAACGCTTGCGCTTTTGTTTCGCTTCTGCTTGCAAGATATCTTATTTTCGCTTCTTTTTTTTTCTTCTCTCTCTACCTCTCTCTCTCTCATCTTTCGTTCGAGGTGAATTCTAAATTTTTTGGAGGGTTTTAATCTTGTTTTAATCTTAACTAAGGGAATATTAAGAGATATAAAAATTAAGAGGAATTCTTAAATGACTACGAGAAACTGACAGAAATTAAAAGATAGCTAAAAAGGAAATGACAGAAATCAAAAGATAATTACAAAGAAAATGACGGAAATTAAAAGATAACTAAAGAGAAAATGACAGGAATTAAAAGATAAGTAAAAAGAAAATGACAGAAATTAAAAGATAACTAAAATGAAACTGACAGAAATTAAAAGATAACAAAAGAGAAAATGACAGAAATTAAAAGATAACTACAAAGAAAATGACAGAAATTAAAAGATAACTACAAAGAAAATGACAGAAATTAAAAGATAACTAAAAGGAAAATGACAGGAATTATGAAGATAACAAAAGAGAAAATGACAAAAAATTAAAAGATAACTACAAAGAAAATGACAGAAATTAAAAGATAACTAAAAGGAAAATGACAGGAATTAAAAGATAACTAAAAGGAAAATGACAGGAATTATGAAGATAACAAAAGAGAAAAAGACAGAAATTAAAAGATAACTACAAAGAAAATGACAGAAATTAAAAGATAACTAAAAGGAAAATGAGAGGAATTAAAAGATAACAAAAGATAAAATGACAGAAATTAAAAGATAACTAAAAAGAAAATGACAGAAATTAAAAGATAACTAAAGAGAAAATGAAAGAAATTAAAGATAACTAAAAAGAAAATGACAGAAATTAAAAGATAACAAAAGAGAAAATGACAGAAATTAAAGATAACTAACAAGAAAATGACAGAAATTAAAAGATAACTAAAAAGAAAATGACAGAAATTAAAAGATAAGTAAAAGGAAAATGACAGGAATTAAAAGATAACAAAAGAGAAAATGACAGAAATTAAAAGATAACTAACAAAAATGACAGAAATTAAAAGTTAGCTAAAAAGAAAATGAAAGAAATTAAAGATAACTAAAAAGAAACTGACAAAAATCAAAAGATAACTAAAAATAAAATGGTAGAAATTAAAAGATCTTTAAACATTCTATAAGGACGATTTCTTCTTCACCTTTATTTCGTCTTCCGTCGATCTCTTGAATTATTACGTTGATATACAATTTTCTTTAACTGGAAAAAGTAAGACTGACAAAAACAAAATTCGGACATTTTAAATTGCGTGATTTTACAATTTCTATGGATCACCAGACTTAAAAATAAGACTTTGTTCGAGAATGTCGTGATTTTAAATGCTGGCTAAATGGCAAAGTTGGAAAGAAGAAAAAGGATAAGAGATTCATGTGCGTTGCATGCTTTAGTTCTTACAGACATATCTGTAGATTTGCATGAATTGATATACCGGCTGTTAAGCAGCACTTGCGCTGTATGCATGATGGAAATTTTTATATTCCACTTAATTTACCATGTATTTAAACGATTCCATACATATGCATATATATAAGCAGTTTATCATATATATATATATATATATATATATATATATATATATATATATATATATATATATATATATATATATAATATATATATATATATACTATATATATATATATATATATATATATATATTTATATATATTATATGTATGTATTAATATATACTATATATATACATATAATAATACATACATATATTATACGTATGTATTAATACAATTTATGCATTTTCAAAATTCATGTACGAATTGTTGCGCGTTCATGACTTGACTTTTTCAACTAAATTATCGAGAGAGAGAGAGAGAGAGAGAGAGAGAGAGAGAGAGAGAGAGAGAGAGAGAGAGAGAGAAATAAAAAAGTCTTCACGATGCCACGAAATATCAATAAAAAAAATATAAACCTTTCAAATATTTTTATCTGAGCCTTTTTTGTCGAACGTCAATTCCTTTTTCCTTTGTTCCATATCATCGTATTCCAGTGACCCATTTTATTTCCCAGCCTTCAAATTTGCATATGAATGGAATCAGACACCCGGCCTTTCCCCACAATCCCCCTTCCCCTCCTTCCCCTACCCCATCAAAACCCCACCCCCCCCCCCCCCCACCCCAACCTCCTTTCTTCCATCGCTTCGACAATTTTTCTCTCTAATGAAGATATCTCCTTCAGATATATAGCCTACAGCATCCCGCCTTGATGAGTGTCTGTATGCGTTCATGCAAAAGTGCATTGTACAGGAATATACGTCAAAGTTTGTACCATTTGCACTACATTATTTACGTTAACGATTTAGTTAATTGACTGCTTGCTGAAGCAGTATGCATTCTTGTAAATATTTATAACTGAATCACGAAAGTTTGGAACGTGATAAATCCATAAATAAAGGTCTTTCCTTCGGGGCTTATACCTTTATATCTTGTAAATATGTATATTTGTATGCTCATAAAAACTGCATTGTATTTTGATATACGCTTTTAAGTTTGCATATTTATTGTGTGATTTAAGCTAATGATTTAGTTTATAGATTGCATGCTGACATGCTATGTGTTCTTGCAAATATGTGAATAAATTGTCTAAATTGGCTTATAACTCACAGGAGTAAGTGAAATTTCAACGCAAAATACCACAAGGAAAAGAGAAATAAATGATTTACAGCGCAGTTTGGTCTATCTGGATATTTTCAACAGAACTAAAGCGTAAATATACAAAAACAGTTATCGTAACAAAAATATAACTGAATATTCTCTACAATATCTTTCCTCAGATTGACACCTGACCTAGTAACAGCCCGAGCAAAATAATCGAACGGAAAAATGAAAGGATTGGTTAACCATTTATCAGAAGAAAGCACAGCCACTCCGACATAGATGATTGGATAAAGGTGAAGCTCTATACATTACGCCCGACAGGAGAATACTCGATGATTATCATATATCAGCGTTAACATATTGTTGAATTTTAGGATTGATGTACTTGGAATCTTCTGTAACCGTTTTTACTTATGAGGCTGTTTTTTTTTTTTTTATCAATGTCAAATAATGTTACGGTTATACTTTTTAATGGAATGTAATAAAAAAACACTTTTCCTTTTGAAGATGGAAAATTATAAAGAAATTTAGAATAGAGACTACTCAAAATTAATAGAAAAGCGAGAAATTAAATCAGAGCCAAATATATGACCGAACAATAGATTTCCTCTTCATACCGAATGTGAAGACAATGTTTCCTTCTGAAGATGAAA
>NC_087204.1:109203557-109206057 GCF_015104395.2 Macrobrachium nipponense
TTGCATTTCGGCTGCAATTAAAAAGTTTCTTTTATTTCCTGCAAAAATATATACATATATATATATATATATAAATATATATACATAATATAGGTATGTGTGTATATATATACACATATATAGATTTCTTACAAATATATACATATACTATATATATACATAAAATTTACTATGTGTATTTGCTGTCAAAAAAATCAAACTTTTTGTTTTGCATTTAAGCTGCAATGAAGTTTCTTTATTTTCCTACAAAGAATATGTATATAGTATATATATATATATATATATATATATATATATATATATATATATATATATATATAATCACAAACAGGACATTCTTTTTCCAACGAAACGAAACCGAGCCCTATTTCCACGTGCAAACCACTCAGCGCCAGCCATTACGATAACGAATTCACGCTGATAATAACACCGAGTAATCAACGACATCCTGTCAATTTGTATAGGTGTTATTAACTCGGGAAAATAACAAATAACAATCACGCGTCATTAACGTCACGAGGTGCGTGGTTCAACCACCCTTATGACATTTTAAATGGGTAATTTACTTCCTCCTCTTTTTTTTTTTTTTTTCTTTTTTTTAAGAAGGCTGTTTCTTACGAACTTATTTTCTCGATCGTTGATGACTGGATGATTTCGGGATCAATGAGGCTTGTAATCGATGTTAATTCGGTTGAATTAGTCAGACGTCATCAGTGATATGATTCGTGAATTGATGATTGCTGATGAAAATTATCTGGCGTGTCTGGTTTGTTCTCGGCTTCAGGTTTTTCTGGTCATAATGACTCTGAGATGAAATGCATTTTTTTCCAGTGTTCTCTACATTATTATTATTATTATTATTATTATTATTATTATTATTATTATTATTATTATTATTATTATTATTATTATTATTATTATTATTATTATTTTTATTATTATTATTATTATTATTATTATTATTATTATTATTATTATTATATGCTGGAAGTAAACCCTCTTTTAGACATATTCTATTTAAAATTATTGCTGCATCAGCTGCATTATTATTGTTATTATTATTATTATTGGAATTTTACAGATAAACTATGATACCATAGTTATCAAAGTCATTAAGTAAGTAAGACCTACACTAAATACGACGCAGGAAGAATTTCTCCTCCCTACGAGTATGAGAAGACCTGCCACCAACAATGACACCACCGAGCACGACAACTCCACGGAAGACGACGCCCCCGAACGAGATACTCCGCAGCCAATCATAATCAAGTTAGCCGTGACGTCCCGCAGCATAGCGAAACGCCCATCGACGTAACCGCGCCGCCTAAGGAAGGTATAGGCGGCTGCAGGACTTACAGTATCGCAACCATCAACGCATGGAAAGTGGCTTGAGACCCGGTTCAAGCCACCAATGAAAACGAAGACCTACCGCCACCAGCCAATAGTAGATCAGCATGGGGCAGACCCCCTGCTGTCAACTCCAAATATAAACGAGGACGGACACCGCTTCAAGATCAGTCCACCCTCAGCTTCCCAGCCGAGGATGTCTGGCAGCTCCAGACGAAAGCTCGCTTGCTTCAAGAAAGAGAGAGAGAGAGAGAGAGAGAGAGAGAGAAGAGAGAGAGAGAGACATATATATATATATATATTATTATTATTATTATTATTATTATTATCACTTGATATCATAACTATCTCGTGATCTTATATGGAAGAACAAAGTCCACAATAATGTGTATGTATATTACTATATACAGGAAGCTTTCGCCAACTTGGTCAGTTGGTGAATGCTTTCCTGTATATAGCAATATAGCAATATACATACATACTATTACGGACTTTATTTTCCCATTATTATTATTATAATTATTATCATTACTATTATTATTATTATTATTATTATTATTATTATTATTATTATTATATCTAGAACCGACTGCAATTTAGCCAGGTTTTTCCAATCAACCATTATATATAGTCTTGTTGATGTTTTGATAACCATTAATGGGGCTCATATTTCTAGTATGATTTCTTTTTTTTATCTCTAACAAGAAATCCTCATAGATAATATGCTATTATTGGTGACCTTATTTTCATCGTTTTTTTTTTACCCCTCTCATTAAATCCTCATAGCTAATATTCCATTACTGGAGACCTTAGTTACAGTTATTTTCTTTTACGCGTCAAGAAAGCCTTAGTTAATCACCTAGGAAGCATTCCAGTCTTGTTTTAATGATATTACACAAAAAAAAGGCAGATTAGGTCCTGGTATGATGGCTTTACGAAAAAAAAATCGTTCATGGAGGCAGCGTGGCCAAGCACGATAGCCTTTGGGCAATGACCTTGCGATAAAATCGTATTTGTGTTTGTGTGTGTGTGTGTGTGTGTTTCAGTTAGGATGGGATCGTAGTGGGGCTTATGGTGGTGGCGGTGATGGGGCGGATTCAGTATAAGGAAATGGTATATGGGACATTTCCTAAAAGTCATGGAAATGTGTGGC